>NC_052405.1:17365396-17665396 GCF_009389715.1 Phoenix dactylifera
CTTAGACAGCAAAGGTGTTTGCTCATTAATTGGGATTCCATCACATGTACTAACCCTAGTAATGTTGTGGGCTAGGAATAAAGGAACTTGCTTAAATGGGCAATGTCCTACTTTAAGTAATTTGATGTTATCAATTTTCACTAACAAATATATGGACAATAACTCTGATGAAAATACATGAGCAGAAGGCATACTCTAATTTGGTTAAGGACATCATCAGACCAGCAAACAATACAGAAGGAATTGTCAAATGAAATTTATGAGATTGCAGTTAGCTATAAAGGTTACAGAGAATTGGTGATAAGAAGTGATGAATACTTTCAACATCAAATAGATGGTACACTCCAATTCCTATCTTTTCTTTGTGAAGGTGCCATGGTTGGGGGCCTTGCAGAGAATGGACGATTTTTCACAAGAAATATGCTTGCAGCCTGCTCACTAAAGACATTACACACAAATAATATGACCTTTGGATGAAAATCAAGAAATTTATCACCCTCAAATTTGGGCTCCTGAGCTCCTCTAGAAAGTTCTAAGATGTCACTTCCTATTGATCCTACTCTTTTGCAGCTTATTCCTTTAGCTTGTCATGTTTGTGATGAAGATAAATATGTGAATTACTTTCCAATTGCCAAAGAAACCTGGAGAAATACTAAGAGAAAATATGGATCACATTTCCATGCAACCTCATTCCTAAACTAGTAAATTAGTGGTTAACCAAATGACCAAAATTACAGGTTTCATCATCCAGATGTAGAACCTAACTACATCGATGTTTTCTATACCCATCTAGTCAATATTGTATTAACACTAACTCACTCTTGAGGTTTAAGCTAAGGTTGTATTAACACTAACTCACTCTTGAGGTTTAAGCTAAGGAACTCTACAATTACTTCTACGGCTACTTTGAGTCTGTGATTGCTAAAAGAAATAACCATTCCCCATATTTTCCCAGAACTAGGACCAATGGAGATCAATTACTTTGGCTGGCTGAGTGGCCCACTTACAAGCATTGTCGAAGGTGGTAATTAAATTATTTTGGGCTATCTAAAAGTCAGGTCTTAGTTAACGAATTAATGGGCCCAGTACCAGTATGTTGGAGGATGTTCTTAAGCATCCTCTCCTTTTACTTGTTTTCTATGAACCAAGTATTTGTTTTGACCATAACTAGCAGCTAAGCTATTGGTTCATTCTTCAAGTTTTTTCATGCTCCATTCTAGCACATCCATATATTTTCCCTTCTCATTGGATTTTAGTCACCTAACCATTAATTGTGCATGAACTAAATTGGTTGTATGCCTATTGCTTCTCCCAATTGTTAGTTGTCATCCATGCAATTATCAAGCCACATGTCACATATGAAAGACAAAACCTATTCTTAATGCCATTTAATTGCAAGTAACTCTGCACTTGACCTCAAAGTAGTCCCATGTGAAATGCATGTCCATTTTCTTTCTTCCAAGTTGTTTATAATGTGCATGCAAATGAACAGATCAACATATGCATTTGCTGAACAAATTCCTATATCTTATATTCACTTGACATTAGTTCTCTAAGCAACTTTAAAAAAAAAAAAGCAAAACAGGGGTAATTACCAGATTCCATTACTCAAACAAACCCAAAGTACATGATGGATAAGGGGTTCTGAAGATTGATAACCCAAAGATCATCCAACCAGATAGAGTATCATCTCCCAACAATAGGAATTAAAAAAAGAAAGGCCATTAAAACACGACCAACAAATCAAAAGATGCAGAGAGAGAAGATCCAAAAAGAATAAAATATGAGGAAAAGGTGTTTGAACGTCCTTGATTGTCAAGCTCGCTATCCAATCTCACAGGAAGCAACCTCCAGGAAAGAAGGCACTAACCTTCCATCATTTGGGCCTCAAAGAATGCACCTTTCTACATCAAAACAAGATTTATGTTTTACATAGGCCCGCAGACGGACTAGGTCTGGACCAATAATATCAAGACCTGGTCCAATCCAATCTCCTTTAGGGTCATAACTTTAGAGTTGGACCCAAGACATTGGCTAACAAGAAGGTTTAGATCCATGAAAGAAATTTTCGACCCATCTGGTCCTTCAGGCTGGGCCAAGTAAAGCATAAACCGAACCTACCCCAATGCTCAGGTTCCGGTAGAGTCTAGGTTCGGATCTGATATAAGATAAATAGAAAGTGCACACTTCATTCTATATGCAGAAAGAAAATTAGTAATAAAATGAATAACAAATTGAGAGAACAAAAAGAAGTGTTGGTGCATAATGCTACCACAAGGGCCATCTCCAAAAATGTGACTCAAACTTAACTAAGCCTTCCACGTACAAATAGATATCCTTAATACCTACTCTACAAATATAAAGTGAGTGATCAAGAAACTAGACATTTCGAAGTCATGGGATTTTAGGTTGAGTAGGACCAGGGCAAGCTGGTTTCAATCATTTAATATTTGATCCATCTTAGACTTGGTTAGCCATTGGTCAAGCGAAGCCAAGATAAGTCATATTTCAAACAGGTTTTCCAAATGGGTCGCTTGAGCCAAATTCAACCTGGGTTTCCTAAGGGGTCGTATTTCAGACTCAGATCTGAAATATGAGTCCAAAAGATCAGATCAAGCCAAGCCTAACTGGATAGGACTACGTTAGATCACAGGTTGATCCATCCCATTTGTATTTAACAACTTCCAAAAAGCATTTTCCACTATAACATGCTGATTTCCTTCAAGTCATACCAACCTAAGTGGTAGTGACCAAGATGTCCTAACCAAAACAATTTCTCTTCTTTATGCAAGAGTTTCTTCATTCCATCAAGGGGCTTCAATAGAACCTAGCCAGCTTCTACCTCCAATTATGCCCATGATTGACTCCCACAAAGGTCATGTAGAATTGCAAGAGAGAGGTGCACATCAGATTTCAATACTGCCTAGTAGATGGAGCAATTTACATGACATGATCAGTCTCTTTTGGTTTGGTTTATCTTTTATGAGAATTTCATTTTGGACAGCCAAATTCTTGCATTTTGGACAGCCAATACTGCACATCAGCTTCTACCTCCAATTATGCCCAAATTCTTGCATTTTCTCCTCCAGGAGTCATTGGACAGCCCAATCTGCATATTCTATAGCAAGACTTCCATGTTCTGGAACTGCTGGAGTAAATTTCTTTGAGAGGGATCTCAAGCATAGGATTCCAACCATTTTTATCCCATTGCTAAGCAGTTGGGTAATCTTCTTCCTGTGCAGTACAAAACAGGGCGAGAAAGTGAAGCTCTAATAGACTTTCCCAAATCGAACATCTCTCCAATATCTGATATGATATCTGTTTCCCACCACTGCTGTAGAACCACGTTACACAATCTTGGTTGATTTATGACTCCCAAAAGAAAGATAATTAACATATTTCTTCACTCCAAACAAGTCCACTATTGAACTCCTAAAGTATTGCTCTTTTATTGAGTTGGCTTCACACTCCTTATCCTCTAGCTTTAAGTGCCGCCACCATCTAGAGAGGAGAGAAATATGAAATATCCATATCTCTCAGGTTGACTATCCCAGCTCCTCTGAACTCCTTTCCCTTACAAAGTGCCCCAACTGACTAATTTTTACCCTTATCTTTCACTTTCAAGTCTCTTCCATAGCAATATTCTCCTAATTTTATCATTTTTTTGTATGACCTAGTCCGGCAAGGAAAAAAAATCAACATATTGTAGCTTCGAAGGTTACTTAGGACAGAATTGATCAATATATTTCTCTCCCCAAGAGATTGCAATTTGTCTTTCCACTTGACAAGTCTCTTCTTTAAATTATTTCACCGAGTCCAGTCTTTTGTTTGTGTTGAACTTTGCAGATGTTTCATCCTCGATTACTTGAAGTATCAGAACCTTTTGTAGGGGCTAAGCAAGAAACCAAGACTAAGATCAGGATTTTAACGAATTGGTCTCACACACATGGATGTCACATCAGTTAAAAGGCTCTAAAAATGGTCTCATAGGGCCTAAATCTAGCAAAGAGGTGAAAGAAGGGGCAGTCAAATATCAAGTTTTATTGGTGCATACAAAAACTTGCCCCCTAACAATGCATGCTTATCAAATAGCTCGCATAGTTCACTTATGGAACACCTCTATTCTATTTCCATCCTTAAGCCTTTTTTAGTTTTTGGGGTATGTAAAATCCAACTATGAATAGGATTTAGGTTATCTAATTATGATCTATCAAGGGTTGAGATTCATTATCAGTAAGGAGATAAGCTGAAGTATAGGACTACAGTGGGCTGTGCTTTTTAAAACATCATGTTGTTTCTGTGAAATAAATTTGTACTGTCTTTACCAAAACTATCAGTGGCATAACTGCACTGTAATTGATAGTTCTAATTGGGAACTCTTGGAGCAAAGCATCTACAAGAATCAGTCAATTTCACAAGATAACATCATGAACAACCTTGTTGAATTCATGAAACATAAATCATACAGGCACCTTAAGTCAGAGAAACATTGTAATAAATGAAAATCAGTAATCCTGTCATTTTCCTGTAAAATTCCTCATACACCCACAAGCAAAATCTCCCATCTCGAGGAAAATCTCCCATCTCTTCATCAAGCAGAACAAATAAGCATTTTGCCGTGACGAAACAAGAGGGAAAAAAAGGACATAAAAACTATACAGAACAACATCACTCACCCGAATCCAAGACAAAATTCTCCTTCAATCCTCAGACAGCACAGCAGCCCCCATCAACACTGCGGCGACTGCTCCGCTCGCCAATCCAATCAAAAAGCTCCTCCATGGTCCAATTCTTTCTGGCATCGGCATTGGCGGCGGCAACGGTGCCAGCAATGGCGGCGCGCTCGGCTCGACATAAGAGAACTCAAGCGCCTCGACCTCCGCCGGAATCCTCGGAACTCCGGCGACCATAGGGGCCCCGCCGATGGGATCCGACGGCGGGGCGGGCGCAAGGCACCAGAGAATGCGGGCGGACAGGCGGAGCGAGGCGTGGGGGCGGCCGGACGGCCGGCGGAGTGGCAGGGTGAAGGGCTCACCGGCGGAGGGGAGTGAGGAGAGGGGGATGGCGGCGGAGGCGACCGGCTTGGCGGCGCGGAAAGGGAGGCGGGAGGAGAGGATCTGGACGGTGAGGGAGGAGCTAGGGTTTTGGAGGGTTTCGAGGGAGAGGGGGAGGTGGAGCTTGGAGGGAATGGAGGAGCTAGGGATTAAGGGGATGGGGGACTTCTTGATGAGGGCCGGGTCGACCCACGCGACGGCGAAGGGCTTCGCCGTCTTGCCGAGAAAGGCGGCGCTGCCCTTGAGGCCGTCGGCGGCGAGGACTGTCAGCTCGAGGGTTGCCTCCCCGGCGTCTTCTTTTGCCATCGTCTCGGGTTCCCGCACGTTACGTCCGGGATCGAGGATCGAGAAAGTGGCCTGCTTTGGTAGCGGTTTCCGATCTCATCTCCCTAAATCATGCAATTTGAAGGAAAAGAATTCTTCTGAGTATCGGAGTAATTTTAAATGTGTCTGGGCGGGAGCAAGGTAGGCAAAAGGTGAGGCAGACATGATGAAGGGAACGCGCAATTTTCGACGTCAAGATGGAATGTGGGAAACTTCTGAAATATGGTGTGGAAGAATCGTGGAAAGGATGGACATTTCTTTTTTGGGTTTGATATATGGAAATCTAAGCAGACAAAGGAAGATTCAATAAGAAAAACCGGAAACATGACACGTTAAGAGGACACGAAAAACTTAATTCAACGGCTAGTTCACTAAAGCTTTGAAAGTGTGCACGACCGGCAATAGCGGAGAAGGCTGAGGCTGCCAAGGCAGTGGGCGGCGCTGCTGGGGTGGAGGCCGGGGTCTATTCGCGAGGGGAGAGGAGACAGGTGATCGGGTGACGTACCCAATCTCAGAGGCAAAGGTGAAGAAGCTCCGAGTCTATTCGTAACAGTGGCTCTTTGGACGAAAACAGAGGCGGAGGTGGAAGCGGTGCTGCTCACCGATGACCACCTCGCACTCTGGTTTAAATCTACGACTGACCGGGATCTGGTTCTGTTTGGTGGGTCGTGGGTGGTGGCGGGCCAATTGCCGGCCGTGGCTCCTAATTTCGTATTGGGACTAGCGCGGTGCAAACGGTAGTGGTTTGGATCCGACTGCCTCAGCTCCTAATGAAATACTGGTCGAGCAAGACGATCCTTCGAATCGCGACAATGGTCGGCCCTTCGTCTACGAGGACGTGCCCGGCTTCTGAAATGGCTGTGGGTGGATCGGGCACACAAAGGTGGCTTATAGGTTTCTAGCGCCGATGTTGGAGGAGGAGGGGTCGGAGCGGATGCCTATGGTGGTGGAGACAGGTGGCAACCGAAAGGGGCAGGATTCTAGCTCGGGCGAGGAGATCCGACGGCCGATCTTCGGCTCGTGGTTGGTGGCCATGAGAATCCGACCGCCGCATGCTGCGAAGGGACTGCCGCTACCGAGGAAGACAACCAAGTTGACGCCCGAGTCATCCTCCTCTAGGCCGCAGTCCTCGCCCAACCGCCTGAGCTCCATAGGCTCGTCGCTAGACTCAACAGCTGGCAAAAACCGGCGAAGGTGGCGTAGTGGCGCTCCTCCCGGAAGGTTCGGTCGCCCTTTGAGGGCGGTGACTTGGGCTCGGGATCAGGATCAACTCAGTGTTGTGGCTAAGTCGGTCGAGTTTTGACCCGTTGACTGACTTGGTCGAATTGAGGACCGACACGGGTGGTGTTGGGCCGACCGGGGTGCAGGCTAGCCTAGACGTCCAGATGGCAGATGCGGGCCAGGGCCCGTCCAATAAGCGGCCCAGAAGCCTAGAGTACGATCAGGCCGGAGTGGGTCTGGGCCAGGTTGATGGGCGCCGGCCTGGAAGTTTGGGCCACGCCACCTGCCCTACTGAGCCAGGTGTGCTCACAGTACTAGAGCATCGAGCAGGGCCTAGGGACGGGCCCGGACACGCGGGACAGTAGGTGCCCCCCCTTCCACCTCTCCTTAGGTGTCTTCTCCGATGTAGACGCCTCCAATCTCTACAACCCTCTGCCCTTCCTTGCCTCCGTCGGGGGTGTTAATGGTGAGGCCGTTCGAGGCTGCTCCGGGCATCATCTCACTGGGTGATGGCGCCTTGGATGGCTTGGATGTGGGACCCTTGGAGTCCGAGCTAGGTGGGGAGGTGGCCAGGGAGAAGGCTGACGACAGGCCAACCGGTCCCCAGTGGTGCTGAAGGCCCCCTGGATCACCTCAAGGAGGTGAAGTTGGTGCGTTCGGTAGTGATGGGGAGGTAGTTGCTTTGGTTGAGGGGGAAGGGGCTAGTAGTGGGCCGACCCAATCTGGGGAGAAGATAGGTGGGGCCCAGTGTGGCAAGGGCAAGGGCCGGACTTGCAGCACAATGCAATATGAAGATCCTTGTTTGGAATTGCAGGGTAGCAACCAAGCCCTCCTTTAACTCCTTGTTAGAAGACTGGTCCAGGTGAACAGCCCGTACATCTGTTTGCTGTGCGAGACGCTTCTATCTGGAGAGGGCCTCCGTCGAGCTCAACATTGCATCTCTACTGCTTAGGAGTCTTTTGTTGTGGAGTCCCAAGGCTTATTCGGGGGTATCATAATCCTGTGGAAGTAGGGTGTTGCCACTATGGATGTCTTCCACAACTTTTCCCAACAAGTTGTAATGGTAATCTCGAAACATAATGAAGCCCCTTGGATTATGTTTGGTGTATATACTAGTACTGACTATAGGATGAGGAGAGCCCTCAGGGGTGAGATTACAAACCTTGTCTCCTAGGGGATTCCGACCATGGTCACAGGCGACCTCAATTGCATTCACGGACCAGTGAGAAGAGAGGTGGTAGGGTCTATATTGATAAGGTAGAGAGAAGAAAGTTCGGGACTTCCTGACGGTGAATGGGTTGGTGGACCTCGGGTTCTCCGAGCCAAAGTTCACTTGGTGCAACAACCATTCGGGCCATGCTAGGGTATGGAAGAGGATTGACAAAACTGTGGCATTAGCATGTTGGATCCAACGCTTCCCTGCCTATCACGTTCATCATCTGCCCCAGATTGCTTTTGACCATGGTTTACTCTTGATCAGTACTACTTCAAGTACCAACTATTGCAGTCTTTTCGGCTTCAAGAAAGTGTGGCTCTCGTATCCCCAGTCCTGAAACTCACCAAGCGGAGGTTGCACAGATGAAACTGTGAGGTGGTGGGTGACATATTCAGATGATTGGAGGAGATGGAGGAGTCTATCGCTGAGCTTTAGGGGAGGGAGGATAGTAGTGGTAAGTTACCGGAGGCTGACATGGTTGCACTGCGTCAGAAGTTGGCGATGCACCATTCCCTCTTGCGGCAGTAGGAGGTTTTTAGTAGATAGATGGCTTCTCCCCTTCTTTTGTAGAAGGTACTGGTGCATCATCGGAGGGTGGTGGTTTAGGCGGTTCAGCTGTTCTTCAGTATGGCAGTGATGGTGGATGATTAGAAGGTGACCTACATCACCCTTATCCCAGAGCAGCTGGATGCGGCAAAGCCCAGTCAATTTAGGCCTATCAGCCTTTGCACTACTCTCATAAGATAGTGGCAAAGATCATGGTGGGCAGGATGAAACATTTACTTTCCGGACTCATCTGTCAGGAATATGGGGCATTTATGGGTATTCGAAACATCGCCGATAATGTCCTAATTGCTCAGGAGATGATGTGAGATCTGCAGTGTGCCCCGAGGAGGCGGAGCTACATGGATGTAAATATGGATATGGTGAGGGCCTACGATAGAGTCCACTTTGGCTTTCTCATGTTTGCATTGGAGAGCTTTGGTTACCGATAAGACCAGTGCTATGCGAGCGGAGACTGGGCATTCATCCTCAGTGCCCAAGGTGTCAGTTGGATGAGACCATGGACCACGCTCTGTTCTAGTGCGAGCGAGCTTGGAGGGTATGGAGGCTTGTTGACATCCCGTGGGATGCACGGTGCCACTCAAGCCCCTTCGTGCAGGCGCTCAGATGGTGGGCCATCGCCCCTCGGATTCGGAAGGTGGCCATTGCAGCGACTTATACGACTTACCACATCTGGTTGGCCAGAAATGCCTGAATTTTGGAGAGTGCAGCCCTTTACCCAAATTCATCATGGAAAGGACCCGGGTTCAGGCAGCAGAGGTCACCCATACTCGTCCATCGGATGGGCCTTTGATAGCTTGAGGCACCTAGAGCACTATTTCTGCTCTTGTAGCATCTCGAACGGTGTTTTTTATTTGGGAACCCCCACCCTCAAGTTTTCTCATGGTCAACTTCGATGGATGCGTGCTTGATGGTGGCAGGAGAGGTGGTGCAGGCTTCATCATCATGCTAGACTCCAGGGTGCTTGCTACTGGTGGCTGTCAGATCTTCGACACCTCTATTCCATAGGCAGAGTTGAGAGCGGTGTGGGCTGGTCTAGGTTATGCATGACATATTCGCGGGCCAGAGCAGTCCCGCTCAAGGATGAGTCAGCCATGGTAATCGGTTGGATCTAGAGGCACTGATGGCATGGATGGGCGCCACCCCCTGCTCTGAGACATCCGGGCCATGGTAATCAGTTGTTTTTTGACTTTTTTTGGATGTATCTATACTAGAAGTGTATGAGCCATCCATTGTAGCAAAAAAAAAGGAAAAAAAAGAAAAAATCTTTATTCATATTGGAGGTGTTAAAATATTTGTAAAAAAAAATAAAAATGAGAGAGAGGACTTTATATCTCTTTTGCATTATATTCTCAACATCTTAGAGGTTATACATATTAGTATACACACTCCATACAAAAAAAAAATATAGACGATCATACTAATAAATAAAAATGTTACGAGCTAATATAAATTGTTATGTGATCCCTAAAATCACTCTAAAAAAACCATTCTAACAAAGAAAATAATATAAGCTAATAAATAATCACGTTAACAAAGAAAAATATTATGAGTTGATACAATTTGTTAAGTGATCCCTAAAATTATGCTAATAAGAGAAAGTATATTAAGGTTGCATTAGCTGCTGCCTAGTAATCCTTTCCCAACAATCTCAGTGTTTCCTATAATTATAGTTTTACTGGAATCTAATACAATTTTTGAGCTCTCCAAACCAACAAGAATTTACTAATAAGACTTCATCTAATGTAAGCATTACAGAATATTATGGAGGATTAGACTTTTCTTTGAGCTCATCTTCTGATCTTCTTATTGATGTAGCTCAGAAAGGATGAACAGTTGATTTGATTATCAAAATTATACTTCAAAGATTATATAAAGGACATGATTCCTAACCCTAATTTGGGCATTAAATGTAATACAAAATTATACTCAAAATAGGACTCAATAGTTAGAAAACATGCTAGAATTGTTCTATTGCAAATATATAAATTTGGTTAAAATTTGATATTGTCCGTGATAGAAAATTTATAAAAATCTAGCGAAAATCTTCGAAAACTTTAGGAAATAAATCTAATATTTTCTTATCGAAGTTTTTGCTTGCAAATATGCTAACTCTTGAAAATCTTAGCATGGTTCAGCTAGTCATACTACCTACTTGCTGCATCATTTATCCTATTCCAAGCACTTGTACAGGAATCATTCATAGGTGTTAGATTTTCAAAGTGGAGAAGTAGTAGTTGTTAAGATAAATATAAATATGTTTACATCACATCTCAATAATCTAGCTGGCGACCAAGAAAAAGTGCCATGCGGACTAAGTTGATAGAATCAAGGCAGATAAGAAGCATGTGACTCTTGCTAAGACTGAATAGAGTTCGACTATGAAATCATACTATGGAGAGCCAAAGGATCAAGTCTTCAGCCATTGGCTAGTAGAAGACCAAGACAATCATATCTATCTTAGATTTCCAAGAACAAAAGACTACATTATAGAACGAATGAGGGGAGATGGCCTATAAAAGCTATGTTAAAGACCGATCATGCATGACTATCGGTCTGGTATTGCAGATTGATCATGCTTGTGTACATGTATAGTGGAATAATGGTTGAAGCAGTTATCAGAACTACTAGAAGTGGAGATTAGACATGAGAAGCAACTGTTAGAATGGACAATTATTGTATTTCTGGGTAGTTATTATATATTAGTATAAATAAGTAAAATGGTACTCTATATAGGGACCTTACAATAATCAATATAATAGATTTTTACCTTAGCTTTAATTCATCCTTTATTATAGGAATAGGTGTAACTTAGCTTTCTACCATAACCCAGTGCTACACCCTTATTGTGGCCCGACACTATAATCCCATACATTTTCATCTTCTTCGGACGGTGGTGTGATGGTGGCGAACGTCCTTGAAGGTCACGACACTTCGACCCATATTACTCTCTGTCCTCCATTCAACCCACATCTTTCCAACTAGCCTAATGCTGATGGCATGTCTACATATGCATCCAGACCTCATCTAGTCAAGTTCGGCGGACCATCTTTTGCCTCTAACGGAATGAGTTCTGGCATGTCGTATGGGATACTATGTAATCATCATCACATTGTCTTTGGCAAGATGCTGCATAGTCATCATCACATTGTCTCCCGTGGAACACTGCTTAATCATTGTCACATTATCTCCTATGGGATAGAGACACTGTGTAGTCATCTTCACGTTGTTCTGCTGACATAATTGTGTAGATGCCAACATGCCGATATTAAAGGAAGTAGTTGCAGAGAAAGAGGCTATACGAAAGCCATATTTGGAGTGATATGCAGTATTTTTGTTTCTGTTAGTGGGATGATTTGAAAGACTTGTTTTTGCAATTGAAAACTGATATGCAATGCCATAATACATTCTAGTGAGTCCTGTGGTGAAGATAGCCATACCCATTCTTGTGATGGGTGAATTGACTTGTCAACCAACGTGTGGAAGTATTGCGGTGTACAAAGAACTAGAATTGGAGCTTGTGCTCATCAAAATATAGTAGCTAAGGATGATACTATGGAGACTTAGAATCTGTCTGTCGAGGTATGGTGGAAGTCAGACCAGTAAAGTTACAATAGAATGAACCATCAAGAAATATTTTGGCCAATACCTGGCCAAAATCTAAGATTGTCCATCATGGTGAGGTATAAAGGATCGTTGGTGAAGTCGGCAAATTCTTATTGTTACTAGTTTTTAATCATTTTTCTAGAGTGCATTATTTACACCATATCTCAATAATCTAGCTAGCGATTAGGAGCAAGTACCATAAGGATTAGGCTGATAGAATCAGAGTATATGAGAATCATATGATTCTTGCTAAAAGTTGATAGAGTTCGATTGGAAAATCATACTAAGGATGGAGACCTAGGCTGAATAGGTAGAATTCATTCTTAAGGTAAAGAAGTTGGCCGAAAGGTCAATTCTTGAGTTGTTAATAGGTAGAAGACTGAGACAATCACATCAATCTTAGATTCTCAAAAATAAAAAATTATATTATAAGCCGAATGAGGGGAGATGGCCTGAACAAGCTATGTTAAAGACCGATTAGGCATGACTATCAGTTTAGTAATTGTAGAATGATTTTGCTTGTGTACATGCATAATGGAAAGACAGTTGGTAGCAGTTACTAGAACTTCCAAAAAGGAAGACTGGATGTGAGATGCATCAGTTCGAGTAGATAATTATTGTATTTATGGGCAGATATTATGTATTAATATAAATAAGTAGAATTGTACTCTATAGAAAAATCTTTCGACAATCAATCCAATAAAGCTTTATCTTGTATGTTAGCTTTAATCTATCTTTTATCTCAGAAATAGATGCAAATTAGCTTTCTAATGTAGCCTAACACTACGCCCGCACCATAGCCTAGCACTGCAACCCTATCTATTTTCATCTTCTTCGAATGATTGTATGATGGTAGCAAAAGTGCTTGAAGATTAAAGCACCGGAACCTATACTACTCTCTATCCTCCATTCAATTCATATCTTTCTAGCTAGCCCAACTTTGGTAACACGCCTATGCATGCATCCATGCCTCGCTCAGTCAAACTCAACAGGCTACCCTCTTCTTCGAATAGAACTGCATGGAAAGGACAGGAACAAAATGTCTACTCTAGAATTAAGGCAACAATCATTAAAAAAGTGGACATAGAGGAGGGATGTGCACCACTTTCCAATATGTTCTCCTAAGGTGGCACTTGAACATTTCTTAGTAGTGTAGTCTTCTTATGTCATCAATCACTCACAAGATGATTTGTCCTTCTGTATATAAAGTAGAATGATTCCATACCTTTTTTGCTTTTGTTGCATTTTACTGAACCAATTAAATAGAGAAGAAAGCAATTCCATCAATCTGCAAAAGTAGGGTTCTAAGTTGGAAGAGGTTACAACGTTCTTAAACTAGTCATGAAGAAGTTTAAATCTCCATGGTGCTAGATCTCGAGTGTACATCAATTTTGATTTCAATCAAATTTCACTATATTCTGCCCAGATTATGTGTTATGCCTATTCACAATCTTTTCTAAAAGCGAAACTTTTACTTTGATTTGCTCATTTTGAGGCCTAAATATCATCATAGACCCTTGACCACTACATGAGATGAATGCTTTAGGGTCAAATGCTTCATTTTGGTGCCAAGCATGCTATTCTTTCTTAACTGGCTTTAAACTTAAGACTGGATAAGGTCGTCAAGGATGGTGCGCTGATATAACTTGTATAGATGGTCCTAATAGGGATTAGGGTTTGAATTAGAAGGCCTTGAATTTAGTTATTGTTGGCATTTTTTTGTCCTGTCCAGGTGAGCGCTAGGGAAGTTAGGATCCTAGAAAACTTGATTAGCTGGGGAAGAAAGGCATCGAGTCTTCTATAGCAACAAGGTTAGTGTATGCCACCAGCATCTAATCAACCAAAAAGATCATGTTGGGGATCAAAGCAGGATAGAGAGTAGCGTGAGTCTAGGTGCCTTGACCTTCAAGAATTTTAGCTACCATCACACTATTGTTCAGTGGTGAATAAAAAGAGTTATAATGCTAAGCTATGGTAGAAGGATGTAGCATTGAGTCATGGTAAGAGTGTAGTACTAGGCTGCAGTAAGGATGTAGTTGCGAGTATGATAGAAAGCTAAGTTATGCCTACTCCTCGGATAAAAGATAGAGTAAAACTAAGATAAAAGATAAAGCTTCATTAGATTGATTGTCGAAGGGTCTTTATAAAGTCCACTTTGCATTTATTTATACTAATAGATAATAACTATACACTCCGATGGTTGTTCTCACATCTCACCTCCACTTCTGGAGATTTTGATAAATGGTACTAGTTATTCTTTATTACGCATGTTCATCGGCATGGTTGCTCTGCAACTATTAGCCAATAATTATATCTTTTCAGCCTAAGACACAGTTATATTTTTGGGACTATCTTTCAGACCGTTTTAGTTGCTTCGGTCTATTTCCATATATTGCAGTTGATCATAGCCAAATTCTAAGATTTCAACCTACTTATGACTAAACTCTCATCCTTCAATTTATAACTCCACTTAGTAAAATTTATCGTGGTTGAACTTTTTCAAGTCTTATAGAAGTCACATGATCTTCACTTGCTCTGGTTTCATCAATCTTGATCCATGTGGCATTTGCCATTGGCCGCTAACTAGATTATTGAGATGCGGTGTAAATAGTGCCCTCCACATATTTTTGGCTAATGATCAAGAGACTGATAAGATATGTATCAGCACCTCCTCGATACATGCAGAGTAGAAATCCCTCAATAAAGGTTTTGATTTGCTGACTAATTATTCTTCCCTTTTTACTGAATCTGCTCATATATTTTCTATTTTCCTTTAGCCTGATACTTCTACCACCTTTCTTTTCATGGAATACTCTTATGTATTGAAATAACCTGCACATTACTCGAAGAATCTTTCATGTCTGTAGAGATCTGAATTTGACTTCTGTATTAATGGAGAACTTGATTTATTATCTAGTAAAACATGCATCAGCTCTATAAATAGGCTATGCATTCTTCTCTTCGATGTTCACCCCCTTTTCTTCTTATTGACTTTACTCATGACTCTTGATCTTCTTATAGCAAGACTGAGTCTTGGACAGAGAAACTCATTTATTTTGATTGATCGATTTTTGATTAGTTTGCCAAATCATCATATTATCACTAATCAAGGCATCACCACAAATAGATTATATTCTTGAATTGGACTGCCATAACCACCAAATTGCTGTCTAGTTGAGAGGTTCTAAATTAGCAAGTTGTCATTTTTGCAGCCAGCCTTTAACTATTCCTAAGCCCTCACCTTTTTCAAGTTGGTGGGATTGGACGCTTACGTATTCTTTCTTTATCATCCTTGTCTGCATCCCAAATCCTAGGCTCACTGTACTAATTCTACCTTTGTTATAATCGGTGAAGGATTGTGGCAGATAGAACATTGGATCATCTTGAAGCTCTGGTGGGCTAACAAAGGTGTAAGACTTATTAGACTAAGTCAGGAGACAAGTGAGCACTTTGGGAGTATTCACTTATTCAGCCTAATGTAATTGTATTAGCCGAAAGTAATAAAATAACACGATCTTTTATCTTCATATTTTCTTGCACACCTCTTTCAATGTTAGCTTCCCACTAATAGCTTGGGCTTCAACATTCTTTAATGCTCAGCCTACTCTTTGGCAAACCAAGCCGATGATCTTCAATGTTGGTTAGAAAAGACAGATCATCTCCTTTGATATAGAGCTGACTGACATCCATTAAGAAGTATAATTCTTGGAGAAGTCTACAAACTAACATACAAAGTGTTCTAAGAAAAATGGAAAGAATTGAAAAGTTGTGGAAGACCTATAAAATAGAGCCATCATAGTGAAGCATTACTATCTGTATCGGCATATTGGCCGAAACTTTTATGGAATTCCTAACTATATAATACTAATACTTATTCTACTTTTAGACAAAATTTATTACTTCTCCAATCTTTCAGCGGCTTTCTATGGAGCATTGAGACCCATTCTAGCTATAATCTACATGAGGGTCTCACATAGAAAATCTTCAAAAGCTCTTTTTGATAAGGTTGCCTCCCAACCCTTGCAACGCTCACACTCGATATTATGGGGCCATTAAAATTTTGCCCTTTACTCTTGGGCAAATGATTAAGAATTACTTATTTCTCGATAGTTTGGTCTATTTCAACTTTGCTGACGTGACTTCCATAATATCTCGATAGTAGATTTCGAGATCTCAATGGTATCCCCTTCAGCTGTGATCTTCTAATGAACCAAAGTCTCTAATTTAGGTTTTTCATAGATCCTAATACTTCCATATGCTAGTCGATAAGCCAATTTGTTCATTATAAGGATGTGCTCTGCCGCCCGCACCGTAGAACTCACAATACTATCTATGGCTTAATTCTTCCATATGTTGGCTGATAAGCCAATTCATCTAGCAAAAGGATGTGTTTGGCCTTTTTCATCATAGAACTTGTTGTAATGTACTATGGATTTACATATTGGCTTTCAACTACAAAAACAAGTTTTTCAAAATGTTCTAATAGCAAAGTCGAAGGTATTGCATGTCGATCCAAAAGTAGCCCTAGTATGGCGACTGATTTTTTGTAGTTTCTTCTCTGATCTCCTTTTGCATGATCTGATGGTAGCTATATGGTATCTGACCTAAACGAATTATGATAATAACTAGATGGAATCCTATTGGAACTGATGTGATGATGACTATGTAGTATCTCACCGAACGTGCCAAAAAAAAGACTTGTTGGCATTTTTTCCATTCTATTTGGATGAAAGCCAAGAAACTTAGGGTCTTATGGAACTTAATTGGTTGGCAAAGAAAGAGATCGAATCTTCTATAGCAATGGGGTTGTGTGCGTGGGTATGCCACCAGCATCCAATTAGCTAGAAAGATAATGTTGGAGATTGAAAGGATGATAGAGTGTAGAATGGGTATAGATATCTTTACTTTCAAAGACTTCCACCACTATCATACCATTGTTTGAAGGTGGATAAAGGAGTGTAGCATTGGGCTACAGTCAAAGAATGTGTAGCACTAGGCTACGATAAGGATGTAGTGTTGGTCTACAATAGAAAGTTAAGTTATACCTACTTTTAGTGGTGGAAGTGAAAAATAAACATTCATTAGATTAATTATCGGAGAATCTTTACAAAGTTTATTTTTCACTTTTTATACTAACAGATAATAACTATACATTTTGACGATAGTCTCACATCCGACCTTCACTCTTGGTGGTTCCAGTAACTGATGCCAGTTATCCTCTATTATGCATATTTGTCAGCATGGTTACATAGCAATTGTCAGGCCGATAATCATATCTTTTTGGTCTAAGACATAATTCTGATATATTTCCATATATCATAGTTGATCATGGCTAAATTTTCGTTTTCAGCCTACTTGTGACTGAACTCTCATCCTTCAGTCTATACCTTCATTTAGTGAAATTTATTATGGTCGAACTTCCCCCAGTCTAACAAAAGCCATTTGATCTTCACCTGTTCTAGTTTTATCAATACTGATCTACATGGTACTTGCTCTTGGCCGCAACTGAATTGTTGAGATAGGATGTAAATAGTTATGAAGTAGAGAAAAGTCAAGGGCTGATATCAAATTTAATGTGGTTAGCCTATATTTCATTTGGCATTGCTACCCCTTAAAGGAAGAGACACTAAATTTTTTGGTCTTAATAGAAGTACTAGAATCATGGGTAATCACTTGCTAAGGGAAAGGACGAAAGTTTTCAATTTTACATAACAAATTGAAAGGTTATAATAAATTTTTCTAGATTTTGATATCAAGATTTGATTTATTTCTCCCTTAAATTATGAAAAATGACCCTTAAAAAGCTGATGCTTAGTGGGATTTAACTCCTTAATTTTGATTTTAAAAGTTTTGTAATTAATGCTTGCAAAAACTAGTCATTTGGGGGAAGAGGTTTTAATTATTGATTTTTGAGTACTATACTATTTGGTTTTTGTATATTAGTTGCTCATATTTCTATATTTATATATAAATCCTAGTTTTTCTATATTTATATTTTAAACCCTAGAATTTTGAAACTTATTGCTTATATATCCCTTAGGCTAGGTTAATTAGATGATAACAAAATATTTTACTTATAAAATTTAAATGATAATGAACTATTCTACTTTTATTCTCGTAGTGGTTTTTATTTTATATTTTTTAGATATTTATACCTCTAGTTCTCACAATTAATTGACCTCTTCACCTATTTGCTACCATTGTTGGTCTCCTAATGACCAACTTCCAAGCAAAAAGAGGGTGAACTAGGCAAAAAGAGGCCGAGCCTCATTCATTGTTAAGCCAAAGGCATTTTATCTTTCTACGACCTTGATTAATCATAAGTAGGGTTTGTCAATGAAAACTATCGGAAGGACAGATTTGTCCAAATAGAGAATATTACAATAATTTTATATAAATATAAAGAGCATGGATTAATATGCAAATACAAAAATTTCAGGAACTAAATTATGAAAGACCCTAAACATTTTCTAGTTTGAAGTCATAAAGAGTATTCAAACAAAATATACATTAATAAAATGCAATAAAGATCCTGAATGTCGTAGTATTTAAATGGCGTAAATAAGTGTTTTAGTAATCATTTCCAGGACATCAATTTCAAATTAAAACAATAAATTTAATATGCATATACATTTGAAGCATGTATTTATGTATAGTAGGTATCTATTAAGAGTTTGTCAAGTCTTTACAATGGTATTGAAAGTATGTTTTCAAAATGTTGCTGTCTACTAAAAATCTAAAATGCTGGTTAGAAATTATGGCCTTGCGAGTTTTATATAGACTAACAACTACAATTTTCTATATTGTAAATTTCTATTTACTTGAAAATAATATATTGATATCTTAGTACAGATATGTATAAAAAAAGTACATATGTGTATTTTTGAAATAAAATAAAGTACTTATGGATATAAATCTAGTTGATATACTTCAGAACCAACCATAGCCGATATAGCAAACCTACTAATGAGGGCTTGCTACAAAGCTACAGCCTAACCATTCAACCATGTGGGCCGATCCAGAAAGTGTGCAAAAAATCTTTTACATTTCAAACTGTCTCTACAACTGGCAACAGCTTAGCTATGACCGTGAATTATTTCCAAATAAATGCGATATACAAGCATTCCATCCGGTTAAGAAGTGGAGGCATGATTTATGGGCTAAATATGCATGCTGTTACCATAACGGATAGCACACACGCCCGAACTACTCAATGATGGGCTCCAGCCCTAGCCTATATATTGCATTTCTGAGGGCCCTCCAATAAGCATCCATAACCCTTTATGTCACAACATCAGTCTTATCGATATTCGTGTTGATCTTGCACTTAATCAGCCTCAAACGGACCTTCTAAATTCTAATATCCTCACAACATCAGACAACTATAGCTTTCCTCTGCTATCATCCAGTCTTCATCAGTACTCACTCTCATCCAACTATGCGTTGGGAAAAGGCCATCTCGCTCACTCAACATGTCATGATAGGGGCTTGCTTAGTTCTCTTGTGTGGCATCATAACTTGTCTCTATCGCTCCATCCGATACTTGATTGCAATAATGGTGTTTCCCTTCAAGTTAATATTGTTTGTCAAAAAGGATTTGTGCAAGATAGAGTGTGTGATTAATTATGGAGATTTGATGCATAGGGTCTACTTTTACCAAGTTGGAGATCGTTTATGGTGGAGATTGGTTAGCTTCTTGTTCGTTTTAGTTCAACATGAGCTTGATTTCAATTTCTCATGATGTATGTAATTGGATATTGCATGATAATACATGCCACTGCTATATGATTGCAATGAAGATATATTTGCAGTAAGTTGCAAAAGGAGGGAAAAAACTGAAAATAGATACTTTGGTAGCAGACAACTTTGGAGAAGCTTGCAAGATTTTATTTCTTTATATAAAATTTGGTTAATTTGGATGCTACGTCTTTAATCTTGCTCTTTTTAAAAGAGAAATTAAACGTAGGATACCCCAAGTATAGGGTGTAGCAAAATAATATTCTCGGTGAGTCCGAGATCGAATCCACAGGGATTTGACAGTGAACAAAAAAACTAAAGGCTAAATAATATTCAGATTTACGAAAATATAACTAAGGCATTAGGATTCAGCCTAGCACTTAAACATGCTTTTCTTAAAATCATCTATTAATCATAATAAAATAGATTTAGTTTTATGGGCAGCATTACAGTAATTCTATTTTAAACTATAGGGATTTCTAAGCATCTATTATACCCGAGGGAAATAACAAATCAAAGAAAATATATAAGTTTGAAATAATTTGTTTCAATCTACTGCACCATAAATCAAATCTAAAACATTAAAATCCAATTGATGATTAAAGGAAAAACATGAAGAAAATGCTAGGCTTTTCCCTAGCCTTAGCTAAGAGAGATTTAGCTATCCATATGAGATGCAAGCATTTTTATAAAAGGGATTAGCATAGAATAAATAAAATAAAGCATAAATCCCCTTTATAGTTTTTTCTTCTTTCTTCTCTTAAGAAAACAGGGCACTCTATTTTTTCTCTCCCGATGACGCTTTCTCCCCTCCGTGGCCTGGCTGGATGGATCCGCGGCTTCTTCTCCTCTCTCGTCCGGCTGAGAAGATGGATCGGAAGAGGAGTTAAGATGTTTTTCTTGCTGGTTCCCTTGGCCTCTTCCTCCTTCGTCGCACGCTGATCTCCTCCTCCCTTTGGTTCCACCGGATGCCTTCCTCCTTCCTCCACCGGATGCCGCTCAGACTTGGATGGATCCAGCCGGCTGCCCTCCCTTTACTGCTGTCTCCTCCCCTATGCCCTCCCCTTCCGTGTGGTTGCTCCCTTTTATAAACATCTTCGGCGTGGCTGGGAAGACCGAAGGACGCTGGAAGATTTTGTTGCGGACGCTTAGGAACTGGGAGCGGATGAGACGCGGGATGGAATGAAGAGCCTGTTTGCATTTGCTGGGAGGTTAAGAAACCATGCGGCTGTTTGGAAGTTGAGAAGACTTCATGGAACAAGTTGGACTTTAATTGCTGGAAATGAAATGGAGGACTCGGCTTTGAATTGAAGAGCCGGTTTGGCCTTCCTGTTCCCTTGACCTATGATGTGCCACGATGCTTGGAAGATTCACGGTCGATGGGATGAAGGAACCGTGGATGACCATTGGGAAGAAACAGGGGAGACGCTTGGAGATGATGATCGTTTGGAAGCTCCTCACGGCCGCTGGCTCGAACGGATGGAATGTGGCGACGGTTGGGAAGCTTTGAAGATGTTGGAAAATCACTTGCTTCAGCCCGTTGACGTGGATACATGGGAATTTTAGGTTAGGAACTGTTGAGTTGCCTCATCACGGACACTGGAGAATTTGTTGAGCTCGGGCTGACAGGCGTTGGGCTGAAAACCAGCATTATTAAATCTCTTGAATTACTTGCACTCAGACAAAAATAAAACATTAATTAATTAATTTTATTAATAAAGATTAACTATAATACTAATTAAGATAATATGAAAATTTTACTTTTGTACTCTCATCACACCCCCCAACTAGCTTATTGCTAGTCTCTAGCAATTTAGTGTGAAAATGAGGGTGCAAAAGTATTATTTAATAATATAAATTTATATGCATGAATTAAAATAAATACTCACTTTCGTAGAGCATTACGATTGCACTTAGCATGTGCAACAAGCCGTTAAACTCCTAGGTTACCCTAGTGGACGAGTGTTGTCTCGTGAGGATTTGCAGTGATGTTACCCACAAACATCGTTTTTAAGTTAAAAGATACTTTAAATCATAGCAACCCTTAAGGCAAATGTAAATGTGACGTCTCAGAATACCTATACCTCCACCACAATTGGGTACCCCTTGAGTTCTAGGTGCACTACTCAAATTCACAAGTGTTAACTACCATTTGTTAGCTTCCGACCCACTAAATTTTCCGAATATCACATGTTATTTGTCCAGAATGGTTCGCATATAAAAATGAAGCTATCAATCCCAACTAGACATCCCAGGTACACAGAATTCTAAAACAATGGAGTCAAACCAGTCATCCACAAGTCACTTGGTTTTAATTTAACTAACCCACTCATGTTTATTTCAATAAATTTTTTCTTTTTTTTTTTTCTTTTTTTTCACACAGTGACTACAACAATCTAACTCCATTAGGCTCTAGTAAGGTCCATATAACGAGCTTTGGGTCAATGACTCTTGATCCAGTTGGCTCAAGGCATTAGGTGAAACACCCCTCAGACTTAATTACTCGAACCAGACTATGCCACGAGGTCAGACTAGTCACTTATTTCAGTCATTTTCACCTTTTAACGCGAACACTCGCTGCTTTGTAGGCAAGAGGCCCGGTTACTCAGTGAAGACAAACTGTATTATTTCTCTCTTTTTTTTTTTTTTTTTTTTTAACGTGACTGTATTGTGACTATAGGTCAACCAAGGTCAGAACATAAGGCACCCAGGTGATCTAGCCGGGAATTTCAAGCTCTATCTTTATGTGAAAACCAAAACATGAACTTTAGGATAAGGACACTCGTACTTCTCTTGCGAATAAGGTCAACAAACAAATAGGTAACACAAGTGAACTCCTGAGGCCTTCCTATTGTCATTGAATACTTATGTGGGGATCTAGTAATAGGTCTTTGATAAGTCATAATGCGCTCCTTGCCTTAATAGCTACACATATTTAATTCTTTGAAAAAAAAATTAAAGTGGTAATTAAATGAAACAAAATATATGTTTGTTATTATTATTACTATTATTATTATTATTATTATATATATATTATTATTATTATTATTATTTTTATTTATTTATTTAATTTTTTTTTTTGAAAGATATGATAATTAGTATGATATATAGAAAAATACAGTAATCTCTCCCCCCCAACTTAATTTCAACATTGTCCCCAATGTTGCAACATGAATGCATTAAATATGATAGTATGAAGGATAATAAGGCTGAAGGTTAGAATTTACCTGATAGAATGACTGCACACTGTTGTTGCTCACCAATTGTCATATGAAAGAAAGAAAAATTATGTACAAACAAAGGATCTCTAGCAGATATAGAGATCAATCCTGATAAACAGGATCTCCCAGATTGGTCGATTCAATTTTTGGGGTAAAGTTGTCCAAAAATAACTTCAAACGTTGGCCATTTACTTTAAAAATATTACCGGTGTTTGGATTCTCTATCTCAACGGTTCCATACGGATAAACAGTTTTAACTATAAATGGGCCAGTCCACCTAGATCTCAATTTTTCTGGAAATAAATGAAGTCTTGAATTATACAATAGAACTTTCTGGGAAGGCTCAAATGTTTTTCTCATAATATTTCTATCATGAAAGACTTTCATTTTATTCTTATAAATTCGAGCATTCTCATATGCTTCATTCTTGATTTCCTCTAGTTCATTAAGTTGAAGTTTGCGTAGTGAACTAGCTTTATCCATATCAAAATTAAATCTCTTAATAGCCCAGTATGCCTTATGCTCCAATTCCACAGGCAAGTGACAAGGTTTGCCAAAAATAAGACGGTACGGAGACATACCAATCAGACTTTTAAAAGCAGTACGATAAGCCCAAAGTGCATCAGTTAAATGCAAAGACCAGTCTTTGCGATTTGGGTTAACCATTTTTTCCAGAATATTCTTAATTGATCGATTTGATACTTCAACTTGTCCACTTGTTTGTGGATGATAAGGGGTGGCAACTTTATGGGTGATCCCATATTTTCGCATTAAAGCCTCAAAAGGCTTATTACAGAAGTGTGAACCCCCATCACTGATGATGGCTCGAGGCGTTCCAAATCTGGAAAGAATATTTTCTTTTAAAAATTTTAAAACAGTTTTATGGTCATTATGTTTGCAAGGAATTGCCTCAATCCATTTGGAGACATAATCTACAGCTACTAAGATGTACAAATTTTCGAATGAAGGAGGAAATGGACCCATAAAATCTATTCCCCAACAATCAAATATTTCGATAATTAAAATTGGGTTGAGGGGCATCATATTCCTACGAGTTATCCCATCTAACTTTTGACAACGCTCGCAAGCTTTGCAAAAGTTATGAGAATCTTTGAACAAGGTGGGCCAATAGAAACCGCACTGTAAAATTTTTGCAGCCGTTTTCTTACCAGAGAAATGACCACCGCAAGCTTCAGAATGACAAAAGGAAATGACACTAATAAATTCGTCATTAGGTACACATCTCCTAATAATTTGGTCTGGGCAGTATTTGAAAAGATAAGGATCATCCCAGAAGAAATTTTTTATTTCAGTTAGAAATTTTCTTTTGTCCTGTTTATTCCAATGACTTGGTAGTTCACCTGTGACTAGAAAATTTGCAATGTCTGCAAACCAGGGTGAAGATGTGATCTCAAACAGTTGCTCATCAGGGAAAGTGTCTTTTATGGGTGAATTGTCTAAGGAATCTAAAAGAGTCAGACGGGACAAGTGATCAGCTACTACATTTTCTACCCCCTTTTTATCTCTTATTTCTAGAAAAAGCTCTTGGAGTAGAAAGATCCACCTAAGCAAACGCGCCTTAGCATCCTTTTTTGAAAGAAGGTACTTAAGGGCAGCGTGGTCAGTGTAGATAATGATTTTGGATCCAATCAAGTAAGACCTAAATTTGTCTAATGCAAATACTACGGCGAGTAGTTCCTTTTCCGTAGTGGTGTAATTCTTTTGTGCACTATTTAAAGTCTTACTTGCATAGTAGATAACATAAGGTTTCCTTTCCTTTCTTTGCCCTAGAACTACCCCAACTGCATATTCACTAGCATCACACATAATTTCAAAAGGAAGCGACCAGTCTGGTGGTTGCATGATGGGAGCAGAGGTCAGCAAGCTTTTGAGTTTATCAAAAGCTTTTTGACATTCTTCAGACCACACAAATTGGGTTTCCTTTTGAAGGAGATTACATAAGGGTTTAGATATTGAGCTAAAATCTTTAATGAATCTCCTATAAAATCCTGCATGACCCAAAAATGAGCGTATATCTTTGATAGTTTTTGGGTTGGGTAAGTTAGCAATTAAGTCAATTTTAGCCTTGTCTACTTCAATTCCTTCAGATGAAATGACATGCCTGAGAACAATTCTCCTAGTTACCATGAAATGGCACTTTTTCCAGTTTAAGATTAGATTCTTCTCCTCACACCGAATTAAGACTAGTCTTAAATGGTCCACACAGTTTTCAAAAGAGGAGCCAAAAACTGAAAAATCATCCATGAAGACTTCCAAAAAGCGCTCAACCATGTCGGAGAAAATACTGAGCATGCATCTTTGGAAGGTTGCAGGAGCATTACATAATCCAAAAGGCATTCTCTTGTAAGCAAAAGTGCCAAAAGGACATGTAAAAGTGGTCTTTTCCTGATCTTCAGGATCAATTGCAATTTGGTTGTAACCTGAATAGCCATCTAGGAAGCAATAATATTTATGACCTGCTAACCTTTCTAAAATTTGATCAATAAAAGGTAGAGGAAAATGATCCTTCCTAGTGACAGAATTAAGTTTTCTATAGTCAATGCATACACGCCAACTAGTGGGGACCCTAGTTGGAACTAATTTATTGTTGGCATTTTTGACTACAGTAACACCAGATTTTTTCGGGACCACTTGGGTTGGACTTACCCATTTACTATCTAAAATTGGGTAGATCATACCCGCATCCAGAAGTTTTAGAACTTCTGCCCTAACCACATCCTTCATGTTTGGGTTTAATCGACGTTGAGGTTGACGAGAAGGTTTGGCATCAGCTTCTAAGTGGATTCTATGAGTGCAAATTGAGGGACTAATTCTCTTGATATCAGCAATTATCCACCCTATTGCTCCCTTATGCTCTTTGAGAATTTCCAATAATTTTAGTTCTTGACTTTGTTCGAGTTGGGATGATATGATCACAGGAAAAGTCTCTTCTTGACCAAGGTATGCGTACTTGAGCTCAGATGGCAAAGGTTTTAGCTCAAGTTTAGGTGCTTGAACACTAGATGGTAGAGGACTATTGTTGCGTGTGGGCAATTCTTCAAAACGAGATTTCCACCTATCTGTATCCAACAAAGGAGCTGAATCTAATATAGCACTGATTTCTCTAAAGTTTTGGTTGATATCTGTATTTCCGAAATGAGTTAGGCATGTTTCTAAAGGATCAGAAGAAAGAGATGGGACAAGAGCATCTTCTACAATGGAATCGATCAGATTAACTCCATGAATTTCATCATTTTCGTTATCATTATCGGGTTGTTTACAAATGTTAAATATATTAAAATCTATAGTCATATTTCCGAATGACATTTTCATTATTCCATTTCGACAGTTAATCAAAGCATTGGAAGTAGCTAGAAATGGGCGGCCTAGAATGACAGGTATTGGAGTGGTACAATTCATGACAGGCTGGGTATCTAATACTATGAAGTCGACTGGAAAGTAGAATTTATCAATTTGGACAAGTACATCCTCGACTATTCCTCTTGGTATCTTTATAGATCGATCGGCAAGTTGGAGAGTAACCTTAGTGGGTTTTAGTTCACCAAGTCCTAACTGTTCATAAACTGAATAAGGCAGTAAGTTAACACTAGCACCTAAATCCAGAAGGGCTCGTTGTATCCTGAAGTTTCCTATGATGCAAGATATGGTAGGACAACCAGGATCTTTATATTTAGGTGGGGTGTTGTGTTTGAGAATAGCACTCACCTGTTCAGTTAGAAAAGCTTTCTTTTGTACATAAAGCTTTCGCTTTATGGTACAAAGATCTTTTAAAAATTTGGCATAAGATGGGATCTGCTTAATGGCATCTAATAAAGGAATGTTAATCTTTACTTGTTTAAAAATTTCCAAAATTTCTTGGTCAGGTATTCCCTTTTTAGCTGCAAGCAAGCGCTGAGGAAATGGAGCAACTATCTTATGATGAGGTATTGGATCATCTTGTTCAGTATTATTTTCATCCCTTTTCTCAATGGATTTTTCAGGTCTGTCATCCTTCGTTAGAATTTCTTTGTTAATTATTTTTCCGCTCCGAAGGGTTGTGACAGACTTAACTTGCTCAAATTTAGGTTGGGATGAACTTGCTTCATGGACCTCATGTTGACCCTTTGGGTTAGATTGAGGTTGGGCTGGAAATGTCCCTCTTTCCCTAACATTAAGTTGAGCCTCAATTCTACCTACAGAATTTTTAAGTTCTTGGAGTGATTGCATTGTATTCTGATTTATTTGAGTCTGCCCTTGCATGAAGGTTTGCAAAGTATCTTCAAGGGATCTCTTATGGGGTGGCACATAGGGTATGGAATTCCCTTGAGATTCATTGGCAGTGGGTCCATGTCTCCAACTAAAATTCGGATGGTTTCGCCAGTTAGGATTATATGTTTCAGGAAATGGTCTCTTATAAGCATTTGTGAAATTTGCTTGATCATGCAACACTTCTTGGAAGGCGGGGATTGTAGGACAATCCTTGGTTAAGTGTGCATTACTCTCACAGATTTCACAAATACTTTCATCTATAGTAGGTGCCTTTCCTGTATTGGCTCTGCTTAATTCAATGGCTTCAACCTTCCTAGTTAGATTAGCAATCTTTAAATTTACATCATTTTCTTCTTTAACATGATACATTCCTCCTTTAGTATTAGTCGGTATTTTAGGTTTCTCGTTCTTATCTATTGTATCCCAAGCCTGTGCATTTTCTGCCAACAGATCAAAATAGTCCCAGGCTTCCTCTGGTTCCTTATTCATAAATTCACCATTACACATCATTTCCACGAATTGTCTCATATTGGAGGACAAACCATCATAAAAGAAACTAATGACCCTCCAAATTTCATATCCATGATGTGGGCAAGCAAGCAGAAGGTCCTTAAATCTTTTCCAACACTGAAAAAATGTTTCTCCATCTTTTTGTGCGAAGTTCATGATATTTCTTCTAAGTGTATTTGTTTTATGTGTTGGGAAGAATTTCTTTAAAAATTCTCTTGTCATTTCTTGCCAGGTAGCTATGGTCCTAGGTCTTAAAGAATGTAACCATGACTTAGCTTTTTCCTTTAAAGAAAAAGAAAATAACTTAAGCTTCACTACCTCTTCATTGATATTATTAAATTGAAGTGTTGAACACACTTCATCAAATTCTTTTAGGTGCAAGTAGGGACTTTCGGAGTCAAGTCCATGAAACTTTGGGAGTAATTGGATTATTCCTGGTTTCATGTCAAAGGCTCCCGCAGCAGTAGGAATAACCATACAGGATGGGGTACTGATCCTAGTGGGTTGTAGATAATCACGAAGCGTTCTAATAGATAAGTCATCTTGAAATTCATTATCTCCCTGATTACTACCATTATCTTCCATTTGAATATTTGAACTTTTATCCCTTGATTCAACTCGAAATAATCTTTTCGTTTTATCCCTTTGCCACAACCGCATATACTGACCAATTAACCAGTCGACTTTTTTTATAATTATTATTATTATTAATTAATTATTTATTTATTTTGTATATATATATATATATTTTTAGAGTTTTGGATGAGTATGAATATTACCTAAAGCTATGAATATTGACACCCTGTTACTAAAATTATTCACAATCAAACAATATCAAAGCATAGCACCCTTATTTCTAATGTTTTCCTAAAAATTTCTAGACAGCTCCTAACTGGTTTGAAGAGTACACTTAAGCCTCCAATCCGGTCTAATAACCTAGTCGACCAGGTAAGCTCCCAGATAAGTAGAGGGGTCACGATGCGTATAGCAAAGGTCCCACTTAAAACCCACTTTCCTCGAACAGAAACTGTCTCCCTTCAATCACTTAGAGGGACAAAGCTTGCCTAGACATCGACCAGGGTCATAGAGCGAAATTGGTGCAACTTTCAGTGGTCTTCGTCCTATTGAGCTCGAATATCCTTGGGGCCAACGTCTAGTTGATTTTAATTAGGCTTAGGATATTGATGCACTGGGATGATTTTTGGGCTAAGGACGAGTGATGAAATCCCGACCTTATCTTTTTAATGGGTTCAGCCCTTAGATTATTTTATGCAAATGCTTTATACTATATGCAACAATCAAGAAGATTTTTAACATTTTATGTCATGACATTAAATTGCATTTGAATAGTTGATCAAGCAAACTAGCTATTTATTATTATTATTATTATTTTTTATTATTTTTTTATTTTAATTAATATTTTTTTTAATTTTTTAAATAAGAGTAAAATTTTAATCTAGGAAAAATAGGACTAGTATGAACAAAACAGGAAAATTAATTTAAATACTCACGGCCGGAGTTTGTTCACTCCGAAAATCCAAAAATTTGATCTTGATCTTCCTCGTTACTAGTCCCGCTTTGTGTCGTTCTTGAATCTGTAAAGATTTGAAATTTCAGCTATGTTAAAAATAAAGAAAAATTGAAGAACTAGAAAGTAAAAATTGAAATTTGCAGCCTTGTTCTTGTTCGCACGTTGCAAATCCCCGGCAACGGCGCCAAAAACTTGCTACGTCTTTAATCTTGCTCTTTTTAAAAGAGAAATTAAACGTAGGATACCCCAAGTATAGGGTGTAGCAAAGTAATATTCTCGGTGAGTCCGAGATCGAATCCACAGGGATTTGACAGTGAACAAAAAAACTAAAGGCTAAATAATATTCAGATTTACGAAAATATAACTAAGGCATTAGGATTCAGCCTAGCACTTAAACATGCTTTTCTTAAAATCATATATTAATCATAATAAAATAGATTTAGTTTTATGGGCAGCATTACAGTAATTCTATTTTAAACTATAGGGATTTCTAAGCATCTGTTATACCCGGGGGAAATAACAAATCAAAGAAAATATATAAGTTTGAAATAATTTGTTTCAATCTACTGCACCATAAATCAAATCTAAAACATTAAAATCCAATTGATGATTAAAGGAAAAACATGAAGAAAATGCTAGGCTTTTCCCTAGCCTTAGCTAAGAGAGATTTAGCTATCCATATGAGATGCAAGCATTTTTATAAAAGGGATTAGCATAGAATAAATAAAATAAAGCATAAATCCCCTTTATAGTTTTTTCTTCTTTCTTCTCTTAAGAAAACAGGGCACTCTATTTTTTCTCTCTCGATGACGCTTTCTCCCCTCCGTGGCCTGGCTGGATGGATCCGCGGCTTCTTCTCCTCTCTCGCCCGGCTGAGAAGATGGATCGGAAGAGGAGTTAAGATGTTTTTCTTGCTGGTTCCCTTGGCCTCTTCCTCCTTCGTCGCACGCTGGTCTCCTCCTCCCTTTGGTTCCACCGGATGCCTTCCTCCTTCCTCCACCGGATGCCGCTCAGACTTGGATGGATCCAGCCGGCTGCCCTCCCTTTACTGCTGTCTCCTCCCCTATGCCCTCCCCTTCCGTGTGGTTGCTCCCTTTTATAAACATCTTCAGCGGTGTGGCTGGGAAGACCGAAGGACACTGGAAGATTTTGTTGCGGACGCTTAGGAACTGGGAGCGGATGAGACGCGGGATGGAATGAAGAGCCTGTTTGCATTTGCTGGGAGGTTAAGAAACCATGCGGCTGTTTGGAAGTTGAGAAGACTTCATGGAACAAGTTGGACTTTAATTGCTGGAAATGAAATGGAGGACTCGGCTTTGAATTGAAGAGCCGGTTTGGCCTTCCTGTTCCCTTGACCTATGATGTGCCACGATGCTTGGAAGATTCACGGTCGATGGGATGAAGGAACCGTGGATGACCATTGGGAAGAAACAGGGGAGACGCTTGGAGATGATGATCGTTTGGAAGCTCCTCACGGCCGCTGGCTCGAACGGATGGAATGTGGCGACGGTTGGGAAGCTTTGAAGATGTTGGAAAATCACTTGCTTCAGCCCGTTGACGTGGATACATGGGAATTTTAGGTTAGGAACTGTTGAGTTGCCTCATCACGGACACTGGAGAATTTGTTGAGCTCGGGCTGACAGGCGTTGGGCTGAAAACCAGCATTATTGAATCTCTTGAATTACTTGCACTCAGACAAAAATAAAACATTAATTAATTAATTTTATTAATAAAGATTAACTATAATACTAATTAAGATAATATGAAAATTTTACTTTTGTACTCTCATCATTGGATTCAGTTGCATCAAATCCAATTAGATGACATCCATATCTTAACTAATTTTACACTATATCTTAAATTAGTTTGTAATGGCATCAATCCTTAATGCTTAGTCACTTTCACTTGTATAGTCCTGCATAACCTGCTTTCTATAGTTTTTACTTATTGCAAAAAAAAACCAAGTACAAAGAATGACAAGTACAAGGACCAGACCTAATCTTGATCCGGACCTGACTCAGACCTAAATTTTTTTGGTTGGGACTGGGTTATACATGAACTTGACTCGACCTGAATAACCTGTTAGTTCAGAAATTTTAGCCGTGGACCTGATCTGACCTGATCTAATCTTCTATTAGGTTGGGTCTAATATTTGGACCCAAACAAGAAATTGGGTTGGATCGGGTCACTTATGACCTGGTCCGATCTGATCCATTTGCATCCCTACCTAAACTTCCCCAGTCTCTCTCATATGTAAATAGGAGGATGGTGTCACCAACCTCGGATCCAGTCTTGAGTCAGGCTTGCTCGGGCTTGATTCCTGTCGGGCCCATTTGGCTTTGGACTGGGCTTGGTTTCAATCCTTGGTTGGGCTCAGGCTTGGTCGAAAATTTTTTTCTTGAGGCTGAGTTCTGGCAGGATTGTAGCCTAGCCTACCCACTTCTAGTCCTTTCTGTAGGCATTGCCCTAAAATGATCTTTACTCCTCTCCTATAGGTGGTCAGTGAAAATGTTCTTGGGGTACGATTGATTTTGAATTCTTTTATGATGTCTTCTATGATAGGGTGAGCACATGGAAGGATAAATAACCCGATCAAATTATTTAATTTTGCGGGGAATTAGTTTAAAAAAAGTAGAAGAGATAAAGGAAGAGTATGTAGAATGATGGTAGGGAATGTTTGGAAGTGTAAGGGAATGAAAAAAATGAGGGCATCTCATGGAAGCTATCAACAGAGAGGAGAAAACTTGGAATATTTGTGTGGAGCATTTGGAATTGGGCTTTATTATAGAGGTTTGTTTAATAAACCCCTTAGCTGAAAAAAGAGGATGAGCTCGAACAGCTAGTATTTAAGCAAGTCCATTAAATCTCCAATAAAAGCCTGAAGAGTTATGTCTAGGAAGAGCCATTGTAGACTGCTTATAGCAAATGCAAGGAGGCAAATCCACAAATCCAAGCTGGATCCACTAGCTGATGAGTTTTAGCACTAAATGCAACTCAACTTATATTAATCTTCTTACATGATGATAAATGAAGATGTTGAGCAAGAAAGTTTCAATAATTGAATTTTTCCAAACAAAAAATTAGAAAAATCTCCAAATTCTGAAATTTTTTTACAAATCAATTATTTGACAATAACTCCTCACTTTTGTAATTGGACATGATTATCTGTAAGCTAACTAGAACAAACTTCATTTAAGGGAACTTGAATTGACAATTTTGGAGGCTGCTATGGACAAGGTTCATGGTACCGGTGCGTGATGCCCTATACTGAGTTTATTGTACCGTATCTATAATAAATTAGGACTCGATACAGGAGGGTACCAAATCTCGATATGCCAAACCAACTTTTATACTAGGACTATTGATACTGTACCAATATAGTATCAGATAGTGAATCTTGGTTATGGTCATGTTTAGGTAATAATTAAATTGATCATTTGTTTATAAGCATCCCATAGGACTAGCTTACTTTTCTTTGGTTGCCTCTTGTTCTGTGTCAGAGTACATATTTTTCCTTTTCCAAAACAGCTTGATAAGTAACTTGTAATCTAAGAATTTAAGGCTAGTCAAAAGTCCGCAATCTTCCCCCTTTTATGTGGTTCCTTGCAATTGAGATCAGCCCAATTGATTCTCTCCCCAAAGAGATCATATTATCAAAGCTCTGGTCAACATACCCTTCTATTCCACAATCACACGAATCCAATGTTAGATGTAGCAGCTTATTAAATTAGGACGCAATCTCATTAAAATTGGAATCATCAATCTATTGTGATCTGGCTCCCACAACCCGAGACCACATGAATGACTGGCAGCAGCCTGCAGTTCAAAGTCCACCCCCCGTTGATCACGACAGTCACACCGAATCCAGTTGGCTGATGCCACTTCATCCATTCAGCCCATCCAGATTCGAGTCGTCTCTCTCAGTCTTCACAGATAGCTTTGGATTTTTCTTGCACGCAAGCATTTAGAGGCCAGGGGTCCAAGTGCACCGCACTAAAAAAGAAATTGGAAGACAACTTACTTTTTGGTGGCAGAGGTTGCTGTGCCGCATCAATCTGGATCAGCTGCGGTGGGAGCCCACATGGTGTGTGATGTCGGATGGTGGTTCATCTCTTGACGGCAGTCATCTATGGCTGCACAGCATTTTATGGTGCTGCACACACACCGTAGAAAATCTATGCTCTCCTTGATCTCGGCCGCATAGCGACCATCAGCAGCCCAATCCTAGCAGATAAAGAGCATATGCACTTCGGGACCTCGATTCCTAGGGCAGAGATGCGGGCGGCCTGGATGGACATGTGTTGAGCATAGCGGGTGCTTCACACGAGTTCAGTTCTACTGGGGGATGATTCGGCCACAGTGATCAGCTGTATCTGAAAGGGTCCGAGCAGTGATGGAGGAGTTCATCCTCTGCTCCGCGATATTTGGATGATGATGAGAGAGGGCGTTATATTTCAGGCTATGCATGTATATCGTGAAGCTAATGGGGCGGCCGACTGGATAACGGCATATATAGCAAGCCACTTAAGAGGTACTCTATGGACTGAAGAGGGAGAGATACCCGAAGCACTTCGGAGCCTTTTGTTTTTCGATTCTATTGGATATATTCGTACTCGTGATGTATGAAATGCCCGTTTTAGCGCAAAGAAAAAAAAAAGAAAGCACATGCATGCTTAATTGTAGAGTTCTAATGAGATCTGGAGATATTCTTTGGATTGGGAAGAGGGAGTTTAGTGTGCTCCGAAATCTGTTATTTTTTGACTTTTTTGAATGTATATGTGCCCGAATTATATAAATCATCTATTTAGAAAAAAAGAAGAAAAAAAAGAAAAGAGAAGAGAAGAGAGCACATGCACCTATTCATGAATGAAAGATAGGCTTAAGTCCCTTCCATTGGAGTCTTGCTATGAATCTGACAGCTCTCTTGGCATCACATGTATAATCAAGGAAAAAAAAATTATCAGAGTTGTCAGTATCCACTGTCCGTTCAAGATAACCAAGATAGAACAACATGCAAGCTGGAAGGGGCAACCAAGGATCCAGATGGCAGGATTAATTATTCATTAGATTGAAAAAAAATCTAGTTATCTCAAGAAGTAAAACCTTTGTAGGGCAAGATAATCACCTTCTAATAGAAAAATAAAACAAAAACGAAGAAAAGAAATCATCTTCTTCAAGTTAAATCCTTCTTTGAACCTTTTTCATTTTCACTCTCTTTTTCATTTTAATTCGTTTCACTTCATTTTCTACATGAAATAAATTGCTAGGAACATGATTCCTTTCTTTCAACAAAAAATTTTGGTGCTTTTAGCATGGAATGGGAGAATAAATGAAGAACAAGTATAATCTCTTATGTGGATATGGATGTGGTGTGTATTGGATTTGGAGGATGCAAAGAGGTGGAAAATAGAGATGCTTGGATGTGGGAATTATTGGAGTGCGTAGTAGTGTGAAGCCAACTTGACATCTCTTTATGGCCTTCTTTTGTTCAGACAGGCTGTAGCTAACTTTACAATCTGACACTGGAACCCACCTCCATGTGCTTGCCACCCATCTCTCTCTCTCTCTCTCTCCCTCTCTCTTTCTCCTCCTCATTGCTAAGTGTTCACACTGATCACCTTTTGCAGAGAAAAAACTCTACTACCATACGATATCTTTGTCTCCCTCGATCTGTTTCCTGAAGGAAAAGAACTTTAATCCAACATAAATTGCATGCAAGGTTTAATCGAGCCAACCTCTCAATTCCTTCTGAATTGTAATTATAATAACAAGGCATTAGACTAGCGTAAGAAATCCATCATTCTAACTTGCAGGCATAAAGAAACAAGCAAAATCCAGATGACCCATCTACAGTGGCATTCTTTCCATCAAAAGAACTCAATGAAGATGATGTTGGCGCCGAAGAACGCAGTAGTGGCGATGGCTTGAATATGAACAATGCATGCCTTGGACCAGGGCTGAAGATCCAGTCATGAACATCCCAATATACCTCCACTCTAGCTTTGTTAACTGTTACAGATTGATTGCCTCTGAACTTCCATTGGAGATGTCTCACATGGATGGCGACATGCCCGTCAATCTTTATCACCATCTCTGGATCCATGTTCCCACCGATGCTGCTGCCGCTGCCATCACTGCTGCACTCTATCAATATCTCATGGAGCTTCCCCTTCTCGCTGAACTTGGCTCTTGTCGCGAACCTTCTCCTACCGAAGACATGCTCCTTTCTGGACACCAAAGTGGCATCTATGGTCGCCGGCCGAGACCCCGTCCTCCGGTAGGCCTCCGTGTTAAGATCGCCTAGGAGGAGGACCACCTCCTCGTCGGAGACCACTGCGACGTAGTAGTTGGATTGAGGCTCGGGTTCTCCCGAGAATTTCGCACTCTTGAGATCCCAGAACACGTCGACAGGCTTCCCTTCGACATGGAAGCGCTTCGAGCCATGCTTGCGCCAGAAATACCATGGCCGCAGCTCCACCTTGCAGCTCATGTGCTGGTTGGTATTAATGTTGATGTTGGTCTCATCAACACTGTCTGATCTTTCCTCCACTGAAACGGAGAGGCCATGAACTAGGACATCTTTGCACCAAGTCACAGTGATCAACCGGCAATGGCCTGCGATCTTGGTCCGATATACCGATGTCACGATGCTCTGGCCTGACTTGGTTGCAGCAATAGATGTGGGATCATCGGCCATCGGCTCGCCGGGTGTGAAGCAGGAAGGGAAGTGGAATTGGTCTTGCATCTTCTTGTGGTAAGAAGATGACTTGCCAAATGAATTGGATGAAGCCAGATCGGGGGAGAGGAATTCAGAGACCGTAGAGAAGAGAGAGATATAGACTGTTGCCACCCATCATCAACAATATAATAATGATAGGAAAGAAAGCAGTGGTGGTGAGTGGTCAGTGGGAGGGAGGGAAGGTCCTAGTGATCTGGGGCCTCTTCGGTACTGGCTTTTCCTTGACCAAGGTGATTTATCTAGGTTTATATACATAGGCTTCCATGTTTACTTCTCTCTCTAATTAAAGAAACAAGAACAAAATCTCATGCACAGTAAAAAGGAGTGAATTTTTGTAATTCAAGTAATTAACTTCTCATCAGTTGTACTTTTACAATGGATTTTGGAGCCTGGGATTTTAACGTACGCAACCAGTTGCATCATTTTTTTTTTTTGCTAAAGTTGCATCATTCAGTGCGGATGGGGGACAAAGCAATGTGAGCAAAAAGATTTGAGCAAAAAGAGGCATGTGAAAATCCCAGGGGGTATTTGTTAAAAGGTCTTTCCAAGGGCTGCTGAAAAATATGCATGGGTACCTATGGCGGCAGTGGCAGGATAAAGTCTGAGGAATCCGGGGCATCGGTTGCAGAAAAAGATGGCAGAAAAATGGGAACAGTGTAATGGTCCTCTCTATGATGAGGATTTCAGAGGGACAATATATCAGAAAGGTTGTTAGCTTTATTTGGCAGCTTAAAGGACATGAGCGGAAAGAGGAAGGAGAGTGTGTACTAGCTTGATTTGTTTTCGAGCAGTCAATGTAGTCATATGACAACTTATCAGTGAACCTTCTCTCATTGATCATTTATTTACAGTTAATTAAGCTATTTTAACTGTAAACTTTCTTAAGAAAAAGCTTAAAGAAACATTTTGCTTGTAATCTTTCAAAAAATTTGTCAAAATCTCCTAAATTTTTCTGTTGGTCAGGAAGGCTATGCCAGCCCATGCTAAATATGGTTCAACCACTTGGATACGTGCCCTTTTTCTTTTCTTTTCTTTTGCATGCGTGTGTGCGCGCCTGTGTGAAGGGGTTGGATGAATGCATGATTAGAGTATTGTTCGATGAATGCATGATTAAAGGATTGAATTGTAATGCCTCCCAAAATGTTTTAGCTAGATATTTTAATTGGACCAGATTTCATGGCCCTGTTGATATATATGAAAGAAGCCATTCTATAACGAAGATACACATATTAGAAGCATTACAAGGGCAATATCAGTCAACATTTAATATTCTCATCAGACATGGAAGAAATGTGAAGTCAATCGTTTTCTTCAAGAGACCAGCATGAGCTGATTTCACCCATTCAAATGATCTAAACTCTACTCTTTAGTTGGGGATTCCATGCCTAAAAATAACTCATCCATGTCTACCAAAGCCCACACCTACCTGAAATTTTTAGTTGGACTAGATCCATCGTTGAGCTGGTGGACCAGTACAACTGCAAGGAGAAGTGACCGATCAAATGTACACAGAAAAAAGTAACACAATGTACATTATGTTCTTTCATTTTTATATGATGATTATTTTCTTTTCTAGCTTAAGAATTATGTGATCGTTCATGTTTTGACTTATATAGAGCAATTCTTTTTTTGAGGGAACATTAATATAGAGATATTCATATATTTATATTTGAGCAAATGACCTCTATTCATGCTTGGTTTTGGTTATTATTGGCTTTGATTGCTTGACTGTTATATTTAAGTGCTGCTATAAGCAAAAAAGAATGTTGCAAATATATTTTTTAGTATTTTTGTGGTATTTTCTTATGTATCGCCTTAGGATGGTGTCGGCAATTAATTCATAGCATTTTCAAAAAATACTAATATGCTAGTAATAAACTATAGTATCCGGTAAATATTCTCAAAAATGAACCGTATGATCCTGAAGTTGAACCAAGGGTGGATCCGAACCAATGATCCCTAGTTTTAATACTAATCCATTAATCATCAAAATACAAGATTCATTATTATTATAAAATGAAGTTTATCTAATTTATTCACATCTATTCAGGCCATTAAATAATTATTTGATGTACATTGTGATATTTTGTATTTTATCCATTATTCTTAGAGAAAAAAATTTTCTCTTTCAAAGACTTATTGTTAAAATATTTAAAAATTAACTTATACATATCCCCTATATTCATATCTATTTTTTCTTACAAGCCTCTAGGAATTAATAATTCATGATTATTTTTATTTATACTATAATAAAAAAAGTATAATGATATTTGATGCAAAAAATATTAATATTCTTATATTCTATTTTTATCTTAAACAATTTTTAATTTTTAAAATTTTTATACAAGCATGCTCCAACCACCGATCTATATATAGTAATGCTAAGAAGATATGCTAAATTATCGTAACTATCTTCACCACAAGGGTTTTGATTGCAAGAGATTTGATGATCACCAAAAAATACGTATGATAACATATTTGATGGTTTGGGTGACTAGACACAAGCTTCATAAACTATGACAAGAAAAAGAAAGCGACAAGCTTAGACCGAGTAAAATACTACCAACATCTCGAGTCGCATCAAGTATATAATAACAAACAAATACTTAGATAAATACAAACATCACTATGGATCTTAAGGAAGTAATTTCTATATTCATAAAAAAGTATGGCATTTAAGCAGTTAATCTTTCAAAATACTAGTGAAAAGATTGATTTAGCATACTGTTGGGAAACCACAATTTCATGCAATTATCACAAATATTTGCAGACACAACCCTCTTTTAGTCTTTATGACCATGGCTACAGTTAGACCCAGCCATGACAAGAGCCAGAACCATATTAGGCCCTGTGGTATAGGCTCGAGTCATATTTTGACAAAGAAAGGTTTTACACGCATTCTCTTTTTTGATAGCATTCTAATTTTTAGTCCAAATGGTATGTGATGAAAAAAAAATAAAAAAAACCAAGAATAAGTTTGTGTAGACTTGATCAGAACTAAAACAAAATATGCCTTGGCCCTAATAATTAAATGGTAGAAAAAAGACCAAGATATGGCCTTTTGCCTAAATTATTCAACAAACAAAATATTAGTCAACATATGTTATATACGTGAACTAGAATATCTACAGATTATTACAACACATATTCCACTAATCCAGTTGAAAATTTGACAAACCCACCCACTAATCTAATCATTTCATAAAATGTCTCCTTTATCCTTTGGCAAAATAATCTATAAAATGTTAATGGATGGGTGTATATATCATAGCCAATTTAACAAGTTGGTTGGGAACAACTTTTGTTCGGCAAATTCATTGGCTCAAGGCAACCATGTTCAATTCAAGGTAGGGGTGCAATCGAACCGAGCCAAGCCGGGTCGAGTAGCTGAGGCTCAAGCTTGATTCGATTCAGAATATTCAAGCTCTGAAACTCGACTTGAGATCGATTAAGTTTTAATATCCAAGTTCGAACTTTACTCAATAAAAAATAGTAATATTCGAGATCGACTCGACTCAACTTGAATATCAACTAAGCCATACTCGAGCTTGAGTTCGAGCCTTGGTCATAATTAAAAAAATACTTAAAATAAAATAAAATAAAATATAATTTTGTATTTAAAATATTAAATTAATAATATATTATAAATAAAATATAATATTATTAAAAATATATGTACTCGACTAGGCTCGTGAGCCTTCGAGCTAAGTATTTTGCTACTCAAGCTCGATTTGAAAAACTGTTCGAGCTATTTGAGTTTAACTTAAGCTTGATAATAGTCGAGTTGAGTCTAACTTGGATTCTAGTTGAGCTCGAGCAACTTGCGAGTTGCTTGACTTATTTGCACCCCTAGTTCATAGCTAAGCAAAGGTAAAGTTATGGTTGCTCATTTAGTATTGCACATATAGAGAAGTCATGGTAGTGGTTAAGTTGGAAAATCCAAAGGGCTAGCGAAGAATAAAATATAGGTCAAGATTTATATATTATGTACTATATCAAGCTTAACCAAGTGATTTTGAGCAAGCCACGTATAGCTCTTGCTGGTCCAATTGTTATGTCAAGATGGGAAACCAACTCAAGCCAAACAATTTATTTAGGCAAGCATATATTTTATTTGAGATCCTGGACAATAAAAATTGAGGTTGAAATGAAAGGAGGGGTGGGACATAAATCAAGTAGTCCCTACCAAACTTCAAAGACTTTATCAACTGCATTAGTTAGCACCCTCATTTTGGTAAGCATATTTATTAAGCCAAATTTTCAACTTTGGGCTAATACACTACAGGAAAACCAACCTATCCCGACGCATTTTTCGACCTTTAGCGACGCTTATAAGCGTCGGCTAAAGTCCAGCCGACGCTTCTAAAAGCGTCACCAAAGCGTTGTTTATTCCTGCGTGGGAAAAGTTTTTCCCGACGCTTTGGGAAAGCGTCGTAATATGTTAGTTTTTAGCGACACATTTTAGCGACGCTTAAAAGCGTCGCTAAAATAATCAAAGCCGACGCTTATAAGCGTCGGCGTTAGCCAACATTTTTTAAAAAAAATATTTTTCTCACTGGGTGGACCTGGGGAATGGTGGGGAGACGAGTGAACTCCAGAAGGGGATACCGGAAGCAAGTACCCGGCAGGATTCTCTCATCCATGGCCTATGATCAATCGAAACCAAGAAATCACCCAAAAATAAGACGAAAACGAGGACTCCTCCTCCTCTTCTTCGTCTTCGCCTCCCCTGGCCTATGCACGGAGGGGCGAGAGACCCAAACACCAGAAAGAGGGCTTCGGGTTTTCTTTCCTCCAGTACGCCCCAGATCTCCTCCTTTTCCTCCTTTGCCTGGAGTCAAGTTTCTCAAAATAGACAGAAAAATAAATAAACAAGGAGAGGGGAGGAGATCTGAACACCTGGAGCCACGGCCCGCCCCTTCCCGGCCACCGCCTGTCCCCGATGGCGTGACACCGGCGCTCCGGCCCCCCTGCATATCCGCTTACTCCTGTCACCCCTGCAACAAAAATAAAGAAGGGGGAGGCGGCGGATCTACTCTTCGGAAATATAACAACCATCCCTCTCTCTCACACACACAAATATGCTCACCTGGGCTTCGGAGGAGGGGGGGATTGGATATGTCGGCGCCGGAGGGAAGAGAAGGGGGAGGAGGCGGATCTACTCTTCTTCTTCTTCTTCGGAAGCGAGGTTGGTGGCGATGTTGGCGCCGGAGGGAGGAGGAGAGGAGAGTGGCTCAGATCCAAGAGAAGGGGGAGGGAAGAGAAGGATTGATGTCGGCGCCGGAGGGAGGAGGAGAGGAGAGTGGCTCAGATCCAAGAGAAGGGGGAGGGAAGAGAAGGATTAACGTCGGCGCCGAAGGGAAGAGGAGAGGAGATGATATAAGGCTAGGGCATCGAGAGGAGTTTTGAGATATAGAGATGGTTTTGGCCTCCGACGACGCTTATAAGCGTCGTCGTAGATCCCAATTTTCCACAACGCTTAAAAGCGTCGTCGATTGCAAAGCTATACCGACGCTTTTTAGAAGCGTCGGCACAATTTTGCGCGGGACCAACATTTCCCGACGCTTTTCCCTAGCGTCGGGAAAAAAGCGTCGGGAAATATTACTTTTCCTGTAGTGATAGCTCATAACATTCGATGACCTTATAACTACGGTTGAAGAATCTAGGTATTTATTTCATAATTTTTCATAAAACCTTATTATGATGAATATGATGAAAACTAGAGCAAGGATGGAAGAACCAATATTGACAAACAAGACAGCTGATGACTTGTATAGTATGGTACTGGTCCATACTATGCTGAACCGCAGTGTATTCTAATCACAAGGAGGGGGAGGCAGAGCATCAAAGAGGAAGAAGGAGAGGGACAGATAGAGAGAGGGAAGAGAAGAAGAAGGAGAGGGACGAATAGGGAGAGGGAAGAGAGAAAGAAGCAGAGAGGGAGAGAGAGGGAGAGGGAGAGAGAGAGAGAGAGAGAGAGAGAGAGAGAGAGAGGGAGGAGGGACTTACCTGGTCGGTTTACCAGGTTTGGCAGCTATAGCTAGGGAAGGATGGGAGCAGAAGAAAGGTCGGAAGGAAGAGGAGGAGGAGGAGGGAGTTGGCCGTGATGAGTGGAGGTACGAGAGAGCTGAGGGTTTCAAAGAGCCACGCTTGGCAAGAGAGGGGGAGGAAGGGAGAGAGAGATCGAAAGAGGTAGCAAAGGGACTGGGTAGCGTCTCGATGTTGGGGTGGAAGGTGGCTATCATAAACAAAAGATGGGGTACGATTATTTAGTCAACGAGCACAAATTAGGGATGATTAAGATTGGCCTATTTAATGAAATGGGCTAACTAAGGGCCTTTTTAATTCAATTTGCCTGTTTACCATGCTAACAGGTGAACCATCCTAGTTCCCCATCAATCCGATTCATGACGGCTAACCATAAACTAGAGTGTAAGCTATAATAAAGGATGTTGCTTTGTTATAATCAAATTAAGTTAGAATTACTTTTAATTAGGCCACCTCAATGACCTAGGAGTTTCATTAAACCTAGTTTTGAGGAGTTGATTTATTCATGGTACAATTCTCCTTACAGCTCCCATGCCTCAATTTAGGACAAGTGACAACTCAGGCAAGTATAAATTTAAGATAAGCATATTATTAATGGAAAGAATTAAAGTTGTACCCAATAACTTCATATGAAAGGTATAAAACCAAATCAAAATATCTAGTATATCAATCATGACCAAATAAGATAATCCAAAAAATAAAGTAAAATGAAATAAATTCATCATCCACACATAAAACACTGTAATCCGTTCATGAAACACCATAAATTACATAAAAATCATGACCAAAATTAGGATATTACTATCTGTAAAATGCATATTCTATAAATATATACAATATGAATTCCAATAATTTATAGGTTACATTGAACAATGAACACAAGTTGCTCAAACTTGCTTTAAGAAACAATTTTTCTCTCAAGCCAGAGCCAAGATGAACTTTTGCTCTAGAATAGCATCTATCTTGAGCAGAAGTAGCATTGAAGTTGATTTGGATATGCAAAAACCGTAGCATGGTTCTATGATATCAAGTTGAAAAGACATTTTTACCGCACTTTTTTAATAGCAGAGCCTTTCTAAGATTCCAACTTATCTAAGTTCTTACAAGATTACGCGCATTAGAAAAAAACTAGGAAGTAGGATCAGGACATTTGATTTGCCTCTAAAAGCCAACTCATCCATCTGTAAAATTAGTGGCCATCCTCTTATGAAAATAGTGCCTGGTGCAATGCAAGGTCATCTAAAAACACCATCCACAGTAGAGCTAGCCATACAACATGGCAACGGCGACTGGTTAGAAGGAACAACAGCAAGAAATATTCTGCACAGGATTCCATCTAACAATGGACCATATTGTTATTAACTTTCAAGCGGAGTTTATCTAATATCCTACTATGAAGATGAGGAGGTAATCCTTTTGAAACAATTGGTATAGCCATCTCATGCTTCTTTTTTAATTCATCAATTTCTCTTTGTTGCTGGCAACTGTTTATCAGTGGATCCATGTTGATTGTAACCCAAATGACACAAAGAAGTTACTTCATGATCATGCATAACCATATCAGCTGGGGTTGCATTTGGTCCCTCCGATTTAGATAGTTAACTATAAAGAGGCTAGGGCAAGAGAAGAGGAAAAGAAGTGGGGTTGTAGTGAGGAACAATATGAATGCATGTGGTCACTATGGGAAAAAAGACTAGAGAGCTATAAAGAGATAAATAGAAGACAAAATAAGAAAAAAAGATTGGATCTTTTTCATCAATGAGAGATGCAGAATAGCGAATTTTACCTCCAGCAGCAACAAAAACCTTACAATGCCAATGCAGGTCCCTAATTTTCTCATTATAGAACTTCCTGGTCTTGGAATACTTCGGTACCCAACCATTTGAAGAAGAAGATGGCGTTGTCAAAGGCTTACTATTATTTTTCTTCTTTTCCTTCTTTTCCTTCTTTGACGTCTTGGCCTCGACCCTAGAGTGGAAGAAGCGAGAGGGAGGGGGGGACTAGAGGGTGAGGTTTCTCTTCTCATCATGGATGATCAATGGGATGAGGAGGGGGGAGGGGCGGAGTGGAGGGGTCCTGTGGGGAGCAGTTGGCTACTAGGTTGACTTTGGGAGCCATGTGCGGCCAGAAACTCCTCCTTAGAGGTGGCAGCACTGAAGGAGATATTGAACTCTGTCAGAGAGGCGGCGGCGGCCTGGATTGTTCGAAGGTAGAGGCTAAGGTTAGAGAAGAGAGCAATGAGTGGGGATGAATACAAAAGAACGCCTTTGCGGCCGCCAATGGCTTCGTATGTCCCTCCTAGTTAGATGAGTAGCTGTGCTAATGGCTTCATATTGTCCCTCCGAGTTTCCAAACGAAAACGCAAACATGCATAAGAAATTAAGGATCTGAGAGCGCATATTGGATAAGGTTCCCACTTCATTATCCATATCCATTAGCGTTAGATGACTAATGGCAATTCTCTTTTATCTTTGGTAAGATTACTTGGTTTTCCTAGGATCTATCCACTCAGCCCCACCATGATACATGTATCACTTCCACAGCTATGATCTTCACATGCCGATAGACATATTGATCTAACCACCCAAGTAGATAAACCCTCTTACTCTATGAGTGCCTACCATCTTCACTAAGCCATGAATAATATTAGTGACGCAATCTATTTCGTTTGATATTGGATTACAAATTAATGTCGCTCTCTTGATCAGCATGAACACTTGGCATTCCATCTAACAGATTTTTACCACAAAGAAGATGAGATAAAGATCGACATTGATGTGGCAGCTCATCAAAACTTCCTCCTGCTCTATATAAGGGTGCAACACTTTGAACAGTTGGCAGATATTTCATCACTCAAGGTGCAAAGAGATTGATAGTACGTAGTACGAGCCCTATCATTCTCCTAAACACGTGTGAAAGACAATATTGTATATTATGTTGATTTCTTCATTACAATACTATCCTTCTGTTTCTTAATAGTTTCGTGATTGTTCATATTTTGATATATATAAAGAGCTATTCTTATATTTATATTTTGCTTAGATGGCTTCTATTTGTGCTTGGTCATTATTAGCTTTGATAGCATGGTTGATATTGGTGAGTGCAACTGATGCTGAGGAGATCAGATATGGCACCATCGGTAGAGATGGTATTCCTTGCAAATCTAAGTTCGATAAAAATTGTTGGCCTCAACCAGCCAACCCTTATACAAGGCCTTGCTCCAAATTGTATCGATTGAAGACAGATCAAGTAGCACTCAATCACACCAAGGAGTTCGAAAACTTTTATGTGGAGATCGATCTACTTTACGCTAATATGCTTTTAGTCTTTTCTCGAGGGCCATAAAGTCAGGCTTTTACTTACTTAGATTTTATATTTGTAGATCAGTTTGCATTCTGTAGCTAGTCATGTAGTCTTCTATATAGTGAACAAGGATGGCCCCTCTTCTGTTAGCAACATCTCATATCAATATAAAAATTGAAGTTCTTTGTCTTTTTAGTCCTTTTCTAGATTATATTGCTGACAAAGTATCTTATATCATTGATTGCGTAATTGATTTTTGTGTCCAAATCTTAGCTCGCTGCTTATGAAGGGATGTGCAGAACAACCGATATTACTATGATGCCATAATGCACATAGCATTACTAGATGTAGCAAGAATTTGTGTGGAGCAGGTGATGCAACTATCTCATGTACATTGGTCATTTCTCTGCCATGCATTGCCACAGAGGATCTACTAAATTAGTGCATGTGATAAGATCTTGTTAATTAATAAATCAAAACCTAGGGATGAGAATTAATATAGTAGCATATTGTCCCAATGCATGATTTTTCTTGTTTGCAACCATATTTGGCCAGGCTTTGGGACCTTATTTATAGCCCAAAGCAATGCAACTATATATCTATGCTTTGTACGACAGCTTCTTTACTGCCAATTAACTCTTTCCCTTTTTTGTGCCTTCATTCGCCAATTTAAAAAGTGAAGGTCGAACATAAGTGATACTTTGATATGGCGATGCTTATATTACCAATGTGATATCAATCATAAAATGGAAAGGAAGCAAGGGTAAAATAACTCTCCCAACAAATGTTCCGCAAGATAAATAAAACTAATCAAGAAAAAGTCAATGACAAGTTTTCAACTAACTGTGTCAAAGTTAATTCTAATACAACACAAGAAAAGATCATTCTTTTGCAATGCAAGAACTTAATTTAGTCTCATGTTGGACAATAATCTGAAATTTAAGGAATCTAATGCTATATGAGAAACTTATGTTTAGACACATGTTGGATGCTAATTGGATTAGCTTAGCAATCCCATGTGTACGTTGAATTTTACTCTTAGGCATATGAACTTAACAAGGCCATAAAGTATCATGGAAACACACCACAACAATTCCATCCTAAAGAAATCAAGCACAATTGCTCCATGGAAGATAATAGGTGAACATTAACATTTGGTCCAAGTTGACCAGAAAAAATTGACACCCATTTTTTAGTTTTTGTAGTAGTCTAATTTTTCTCCTAATTTTATGTGTAAAATTAATTGATAGTATGTTTGTATAGACTGAATCAGAACTAAACAAAACATGCTCTGACCCTAATAGTTTACTGGTAGGCTAAATAATATTTTCTTTCATCAAAATTTTATGACAAGCATATATATCAGCTTCAAAATCTAACAAGAATATTTTTCTTATCCCCAACTCAGCCCACCATATGTAATGATTGTGATAATTCAACACGTCTTAGTGCGTACAATCACATGAAGGTTGCTTAGAGCCTCTAAGTACTATTGCAGGGTTCACCAATTATGTGCACAAGTATTAGGTTGCACTAAAGTTCTAATATTTTGTCAATCAAATCCACCCCTTTTAAAAGTTCTAACAAAATAAAAAAATTATAATTTAATGATTTTTAATAGATTGTTAGTGTAGAAGAGCAAAAAACATGGTAGTTAGCAGCACAAACCTCACAAGATAATGATGCACAAGGTCATGGGTCCTTTCATGATATCTGAAGAGTCGTCGAAGATGATAACCCAAGCAGGGGGAGAGGAGTTGAATTAGGTTTCTCAAATCTTTTTATAAACCTAAATAATTTTTTTATTAAAACTAATCTGTAATTTAAGTATGCATAGAAAAATGAATGATAAATAAGTGCAAAAAGTAAGAATAAGCACAAATAACTCAAACACTAAGATTTATAGTGGTTCGGAGCCAAACTCAGCTCCTTCATCCACTCTCTAAGGATTTCTCTTTAAGAATTTTACTATAATCTCTAAGCAAGACTACATCTCAATTGTTTTTGTGGCTCACAACTAAACCTAGTTAATTTTTCTAGCAATCAACCAAAACCAAGCTGTTTTACTGGCACAACTAAACCAACCCCAAGTTCCAACACTTAGGAAGTCCTTGCTGATTTCCAACTTCAGCAAAACTTAGTCAAATTTTTTGGATAATCGACTGCAACCTAACTGTTTTACGTGTACAACCAAATCTTATAAGCCAGCTAATTTTTCATGATTTCAGCTATACTAAAAAACCCCAAACAAGATTTTCTAATCTTGTGTGCAAAAGAAATATTGAAAATACATGCAATATAACCTCTATAAAGATTAGATTGATGCCGTTGACACTCAAGTTTGATTGCTCTGAAAGTTCGGATCTTGGTAAATAGAAGTCATCTCTTTCTCTTTTTCTTTCTTCCTTGCTTTAGATCTTGTAGAGAAGCTTAGTGATAGAAGGTTGAAACTCTATTATCTATAGATATTTGGAAGCTCACTCTGAGATGGGAGGAAATTTTTGATGATCACTTCTCAAATTAATCCTCGAGTTAAAGCTCAAGAAGTGATGATAGACTTATATTCCTTTCTTTTTACCTCATCCACTCACTTTTCTTGATTCCCTCTCTTCTTCTTGCCTTTCTTGGGTATTTCCATACATTTATATCTTCAAAAACTAGTTAGAAGATGTTTCTAGCCATTAGAAAGTCTAAAATAGCCATTGGGAGTGAATATGGTCATTCTGATTTCGCAAAAAGACTAGGGTCGACTCAAATTCTTCAAAGATTGACTTGTGATCTTCAGGGGTTGACTCATGACCTTCATGGGTCGACTTCTAATCTTCAAGGGTCAACTCATGAAAGGACTATTTTGGGCTGCTTTCTGTTTTCTTTCTATGGCCATTTAGGGGTCGACTCTTGATTTTCAGGTGTCGACTCGTCCACTGTAGAAACTTTCAAAATCCTTCAAAAAACTTTTCAATGCTTCTTTAACCTCTCAAAGTTATTGAGCTACCTATACAACAAATTAACCCCTCCAAAAATACAAAATTATTAATATCATACTCAAATATTTTGTTTTCATCAAAATCAATTTATTAGGTCAACACTAAGTATGTTCCCATACCATGTCTTACTTAATTATCATAATTAAACTCTAATTTTATGTGGTTACTAATTGTGCTATGTGGTTCAAGTGCATATTTTTTCATGCCATGCATATGTAGCGATGGAAGTAATCATTGTATTACCTACATATGCAAAAAAACAACATTCATATCAAAATTTTCTAAAACATAAACTTCTCACTAGAGAAAGAGAATGTGTGGTTGTTTCACATATTGCATGTGTGATTTCAATCACCCATCAAATGCCATTAATAGGCAAAAAAATGAGATCCGCACTCAAAGAAGATTCTTAATTCGAGCCGGTAATTAAGGAACTTAAATTTAATCACAACTATAATTAGTTAATAGGAGGAACATTTCCACTTGCTATAAGGCTATCCATAAGCCTATCTAAAGGAGACAAACTAATCAAATTGGAAGTTTGACAGCAAACAAGATGATAGCTGATGTATGAGGCCCTTAAGAAAAGAATGAAAGCATATTTTCAAATGTGTAATATATCACCTACATCCAAAATATCTCTCTCTCTCTCTCTCTCTCTCTCTCTCTCTCTCTTCTCCCCCAATTGGAATTGGCATCGTAACAAGGTGCCATTAAACGTAGCAAAGTAATTGGCAGTATAAGAAAAAAGACACAAGATTTATGTGGCTTGGCCCATAGCTTGGCCTATTTCCATGGGAAAGGAGAAATCTTCCTTATTGGCACGCTTTTTAAAGTGTACATACATGAGTATATCTTATGACTCACTTGATTAGGAAAGTAATAAAACTCTATATTATCTCCATAGAATAAGAGTTAGTGAAGCAAATTAATTAAACATTCCTCACAAAAACTAACCTGTTGAAGCAAATCAAACTAGTCTATGTGATTTGTGGAAAATTGATTTCGTAAATATTATCATAGAAAATTGAGCTAGAAAAACATTGGAGGATGATATCCAAGGATAGTAGATAATCTAAAGAATTGTTGAGGATTTTTTATCACAATCTCCAGATATTCTCAACACTTCTTCATCCTCTACATAGAAGAATGACCCATTGAGCAGCAAGCACTAATTCCAACACTCGAGGTGCAACGAGATGATAGCACAAGGACAAGTATTACACAAGCCAATAGGAGAAGCGACCCCTCCAACATACACAGAAGAAAGGTAACACATTAGCATTATGTTATTTCAATCTATATGATGATATTTTCGTGTTCGAGCTTAAGACCTACGTGGTTCTTCATGTTAGAGCAATTCTTTTTTAAGGGAATATTATAGAGAAATTTGTATTTTTATACTTGAGCAAATAGCCTCTATTCACGCTTGGTTGTTATTGGCTTTGATTGCTTGATTTTTGTTGGAAAGTGAAGGGAATCCAGGGTGATCAAATACAATCTCACAAAGAAAGATCTCTGTCCTTGCAACTAAGTTCTACCCTAATTTCCAACTTTTACATAAGGCCTTACACTAAATCAAATAGATATTTTAGAGATGGAACCACAACCATGGATGAAATCGATCGAACAACAATTAATTATACAATGTGTCTTGCATCTTCACCCATCGGCATGAGTTGGGCATGTCGCAAACTGTCGTACATCCCACAAAGTTTGGCCCTATAACACATGCAAAGCCTGCGTAAAACTCATATATCTAAAAACAGATCCTCTGTAAAATTATAAATAGACGATGATAAAATATAAAACATCTACAAACTCTACCATAAAATTTTCAATAGCAAAATTTAATAATCAAAATCAACGATCCATAATTAACAAATTAACACTATATCCAAAATACTAACAGACCAAACATCAATTTTCTTAATTCATAATAAACATCCAAATAAGGAAACAAAACTAATTCTTATGCTTGCTTGCACACAACCCACAACCCAATTTGTGCTACTCTTCACCATCTAATATATGATAAGAAAAATGAAGTAATGAGCTAACACCGAATAAAATACTACCAACATCACTAGTTCAATCAAGCATATGATAATAGAAAATACTTAGATAAATGAAGACATCACTATGAATTTGTAAAGAAAGTAATTTTCAAATTCATGAAAAAGTTACATGTTTGGCTTATAAATATTCAACAATTTAAGCAGTTAATCTTTCAAAATACTAGTAAAAAATCTTGATTTATTATATATTGAGAATCCACAATTTCATGTAATTTTCACAAAATATTTGCAGACACAATCCTCTTTTAGTCTTTATGACTATGGCCAATTAGACCCTCCCATGACAAGACCCATTTCAAATTTGGTCTTGTCGTATAGGCTTGAGTCGTATTTAGCCATGTGATGGAGGACTGGGAGAAACTAGTTTTGAAATATATATGTGCCAACGATTAGTCTCATTGTCCAGGCCTAAATCATAGTTAGATTAGAGAGTAACCCTTGATTAGTACCCACGTCAATTCCAAAATAATAATTTCAGTCATATGCATATTATTAAGCTCCAAATGCTCATTAGTTTTGTAAATATATTTTCCAAACACCTCTGCAATCTCCAACTTTCAAGTCATAGACAGCCACTAGATTCTCAAAAACTCACTAACTCCAAAAAATATTTTTCATGCCAATGATAGTACGAGCAGTTGGTAGTAATCCAAAAAATAAGATAGAATAGATTAAAGTCAACTTCCATACGTAAAACACTATAATCCATTCATGAAACACTAGAAATTACAGGGAAATCATGACCAAAGTCATGACATTACCACATATGAAATGCAGATTCTGTAAATATATACAATAAGAATTCCAATAATTTATGGGCTACATTCAACAATGAACGCAAGTTGCTCAAATTTGCTTTTGCGAAACAATTTTTCGCTCGAGCCACAGTCCACATGAACTTTTGCTTAGAAAAGCATCTTGAGCAGCGGCAGCATCGAAGTCGATCTGGATATGCAGAAACCATGGTATGGTTCTATGATATCAAGTGAAAAAGATGCTATACTGCATTTTTTTAATAGGAGAGCCTTTCTAATATTCCAACTTATCTAAGTTCTCACAAGATTCCAAAAAAGCCGCATCTTAAAAAAAACTACAATGCAGGATCAGCACATTTGACTTGCCTCTGAAAGCCTACTCATCCACCCGCAGAATTAGGGGCCATCATCTTCTAAAAATGGTGCCTTATACAATGTAAGGTCATCCCAAAACACCATCCAAAGTAGAGCCAGCCATACAACATGACAATTGACTGCTGGCTAGAAGGAACAACAGCCAAGGAATATCCCACACTGAATTCCACCTAACAATGGACCTTATTATTATTAATTTTCAAGTCAAATTTATCTAATATCCTAGTACAAAGATGAGGAGGCAGTCCTTTTAAAACATCTGCTATAGCCATCTCATGCTTCTTTTTTAATTCATCAATTTCTTTCTGCTGCTGGACCAACAAATTCTCTAACTTCTGAACAACAGATCTCACATCCTCAGATTCACTCTCCAATAATGTATCAGGAGGCAACTGTTCATCATCAATCCCACACTGCTCATCAGTGGCTCCATGTTGATTGTAACACAAGTGGCATAAAGAAACTACTTCATTATCTTGATTAACCATATCAGCTGGGGATGGGTTTGGTAGATCAGGAGAAGCTGATGGAGAATCAATTTCCAAATTGTCTTTGCCACTGCCATTAGAATGGGGGGAATCTTTCTGCTGGTTAGATGAAGTGCTTCCATTAGAGTGATATTCCCTCTGGTCATTATTATTTAAGCTAACATCTTTCCCTTCACAAACCTCCACAGGTACATCATCACTTGCATGCGAATTCAATTCAGCAGATACATTTGACTGTGTAGGCCATGGTGGAGACTCCTCACCAGTTCTCCTAGGAGAACACCAGTACTTCCGACCAGAAGGTAGCTGTTCTAGAACTAGAGGATTATCTGATTCGTTGGGCAAAGGAGAATGTACATCTTCACCTTCAGAGTCATGGCTATCCGAAGCTAACTCGTTGACATGACCATCAAGAGCTTCACCTGCCATCCATCCTGGAACATGGGCCGATATTTCTGCATCTATCATTGCAGCAATGGTCGTAACATCTTGATCTGTAAGGTCTAGTTCAGCAACCATTTCAGTGGCAACACTGATTGATGTGTCTTCTTCAATATCAAATGGGAAGTGGATGTTACGAACTTGACCTGCAGAAAGAAATTAGGGGCAGTACTATGAATGATATTATGAGGAAAATACAAAAGCCACATGTACAACTAAGGACTAAAATAAACAATTTGATGAACCTGTTGAATCTGCAATTCGTAGCTTTAGAAATATCGTCTTTATGTCTTTGCGTTGACCCTCCACTGTGAAATCTCGGCCAGTAATTGACGGCTCTTTTGCACATGCGTAACTGGTAACATTATCTGCATTTGCAATCTAATATTATGAAAAGAAAAAACACGAAACAAATCTCAGAACATCTATATGACAAACACCAATACCAAAAGCTAGGCCCTTTGCGAAGGTAGTTTGTTTTAATTTATTTTACGTGCATGACTGGAAACATGCTGCAGATGATAGCTTATGCTTTCATTCTCACCATCCGATAGCAGAAAAGGATCCATTAGTAATTCTCTAGCAGGCGATCGTTCAGAAGCACTGGCAATGCATTTTTCTATAAATTGTTTAATTGTAGGGTCCTTCACCTTTGCCAATGATGCAGGCTTGACTCCCTACACAACAAAAAATAAAAGAGTGAGAACCAGATAAGTGGGAAATTCACTGTTCTAAAAACACCAGTCTATGATGAGTGGATATGAAACATGGACACGATATGGCATACAAACACGACAACATAAAGATAAGCCAGTCCAGCAAACCTTAAAAAGTAGGGATATGATACAACTAGAATACGTTAATGGTTATATGCATGCATGAAACATACAGATATGCATACATATACAAATATATACATATGCATGTACAAAAAAAAGCATCTATAAAGCAAAGCAGGTCATCGAAATTACATAGCCCACACTTTATACAATAGCATCAACTTTTCCGGGAAGACCTCACCATTTAAATCCATAGGCCAGAATCCATACTCCACAATTTCATATTAACATCATAGACTATAAAATTGATAGACCATTCAACATTAAAAAGAAAGCAAACACCCTCCCCTTCATATTTGGAGATATTGGGGATGTATCTTGACTGTATCTTAAAAGTAACTAGAGTGCTTTTTTAATTATGGAAAATAGGATGCTGTATACAAGTAACACAACTGAGAATAGTCCAACGAGTTTTGCTATCAATATAGATGATTGAATGAGCATCTACCATGCTGAATCCAATCAATCACCAAAGCTAGATCTTCCTCAATTCATGCACACCAATTGCTAATATGGAAACTGCATAATGTAAATAGAAAAATATTTCATAGGATTAAACAAATCTTTGCAAATAGATATGAGATTCAAGAAAGTTTAATTGTTGAGAGGGAAAATATGCTCTAAAGATTGTTAATGGGCTGAAAATGATCAGGTTCTACTATATTACAGATAGATAAAGATCTTATTGGATGTGAACCTTCTATATCATTAAAAGATAAAACTTAATAGTTCTCAGACTTACAAAATAAGGACCTTGCAAGAGATGGGACTCATCTACAAACGGCCTCACCAAAATGGGCTTAAAAGGCACATTGGATAACTTCATGAAAAATATTTTTGACTCAAAAAATATTTGACTACCAAAGTAAGAGGAAAGCTAAAAGCACTAGCCTATAACAGATATGACAGCATTTTCATTTATTATTGTATTTTTTTGAGTGTCTATATGTTGACCAACAAAATAAGTATGCATGTTGCTTAAGAACTCTTTCCTGAACCAATATGAAACTCCAGTAAAAGTCTAGATAGTATATAACACAAATGTTTATGCGCATGTCAAATAGAGGCTTTAGTTGTGATTAATATCCAACAAATGGTTTTGCAAATTAACAAACTTTGAGAGATTACATGAAAAAACTCAGCTGATAAGAGAGAAAAAAAAAGAGGAACAATGTCTTTGTTATACAGGTTATGAGTTAACTCATATTTATAGATGCAAGAGTATGCAGACAGATCTGGCAAACGAAATGCAATGTTCGCATGCACAAACACAGTCACACCAGGAGAGAGAGAGAGAAAGAGAATGTTTTAAACTATACATCTATTGTTAAATATTTGGTAGTGGAATCAACAACTTTCTAGCCATTGATGTCGTTAAGATTTGTGCTCACAAGGTGGTATCCCTCTAGAGTATTTGGCAAGATGCATGCACCAAAACTGAAAGCCAATGCAGGCATGAATGCTAAATGCAAATGAACAGCCAAAAAGTCCTTAGCTCTATCACTGAAGGTCTAAAGATAAGTGTGGACCACCAAGACACACGTAAGCATACAGACATCCTAGTGTCCATGCACACACACATACACAGACAGTTGCATCCTCTAGTTATTCCCTATATCAAAACATATGGTTAGCCGCCCAACTTAATTATCCACACCTTTATATGTATGTATGCAGATACACACACACACAAAAAAAAAAAAACAAGACATATATCTACTCACTTATGAACTCAAACACTTCAATAGAGAATATATGAAAAACCATCTAGACTGAAAATTTAGATTGTCAACGAGGTTTAATAATTTGAAGTTCATAAAAATGAAAATTAAATGCTTTGGAGTTTTCTTAGATTATCTTATACATGAACTACATTTGAAATGGAGAATATGATGTAGTTGGGTGAAAAAACACAGTGAACAATATAATTCAGCATCTTCATCAGTAACCATGCTTCTCACATCTTAAAAAACATGAATGAATACTCAGCAGGCTTGGATATTCTAAAGAAACCAAATAAAATTTGAATTACCCATTTTAGAATAAATGACAGATATATCAAAAATATGTAAACATTGGATTTTTATTTTTGGTCATTTCTACAATGCTCAACACTAGTATAAATGCATCTGTATTTGAAGTAGGTGTGATGGAGGCATACAAGTCAAACTCGGATGAAGATGCAACAGACATAAGGGAATGAGCATGAAGATGTTTAAGGTGACAGTACTCTAGTTCACAAGACCTATCAATCTTTTAACCTAGGTACTTACGGGTATATTAAGAAAATAAATATGAGAGGGTCAATAGTCCTCTAAGATATGAAGCAGGGGTAACGGATCCACGGCAAGAAATAGACAAGAGAGACTTAATGAGTGGATCTAGAAGGAATAATGCATGTGACAGTATCCACAAATTACAAGATCTATCAGACGAAGTGTGAATTCATATTGGTAGACAGGCTTCCCCATCACCATCATTTCCATACATGCTTTCATTTATAATTTGAGCTAGTAACAACATCAGGTCATTAAAATTGTCCATGAATGTTTAGTCGCTCCTGGCAAGCCTCCTTAAAATAAATATAGAATTTATAGTGAATGCATTATTAACGTATAGAATGAGGAAGCATAAGGGCTAAAAGCTAGGTGAAAATAAAATACTAAACTAGCTCTCACTGAGGGTTGTAACATATCTAGAGTATGGAAGCAAAGCTCTTCAACTTGGAGCTTAGTGAGGCAATCTAAGAAAAGCAACTATATATTTATCTATTTACAATTCCTATTTTGTATCAATTTTTTTATCTTATGAGTGGTGTTATTAAGTTTAGCAGATGATGATTTCTCATTATATTGTGAAACTTTACATTATATGGATGTTGACATGATATTATGATGTTAGGTGGATAATATTTTACATTTTTTCTTGATTCTTTTATTTTTAGATGAATTGGTGCAAATATGTGATATTTGATATATAGCAAGAAAAAATATTTATATACTTTTGCATCCTATTTTGGGTACATAGCACCTGCTATAGTATCTGCTATTCATTATTTGTTATGAAACCTCTAGATACTACGTGCCTGCCTCTTTTTAATACATTGAAGCAACTTGAACTCATAGGATTCACTAATGGTAGCATAATCTCCAAAGAAAGATGAAGAATATCTTTTGAACAATTTGATGCATTAGATTTATAGGAAATATGTTAGGCTCCAAAAAGGTCATGATATAAAATTTAATCGTTCAACAAGTTAAATTCTAATTATTTGAGATATCCAGAATCGAACTCATAGCACTGAAGTATGGATATAGCACATGCCAAATCAAGGATCATGCCAACAGAGCACAGTCTACTGTGTCAATACTAAGCACCGTACTAGTTGCCCGGCGATACGACTCGGTACAGGCCCATGTCATGCCGGGCTGGGTCTATACCAACACAAGAGTGGGTGAACGCAGATCGTGAGAGAGAGGAGAGAGAGAGAGAGAAGGGAGAGAGAGAAGGAGGCCGGCGCCCAAGCAGGTGGCGAAGGTCGCTGGGTCCCCTGTTTTGTTCAAAATTTCGTGATTTTCAAGTGAAGTCAGCAAATCGACTTGCCAACTTTACTTAAAAATTGCAAATTTTTTTAGCGGCCGAACCTATGTTTCAAACGAAACAGAGGACCCGGTCGTGGCCCCCATCTCTTGCCCGAGCTCCGGCCTCTCTCCCTCTCCCTCCCACTCGCTCTCTCTTTTCTTCTCTTTCCTTCTCCTTCTCCCCCTCTGGTGGCGGCGTCTCGATTTCGTTGCCAAAACCGTCCCGGTCCGCCACCAGTACAGCTCAAGATGCCTCGAACCGGATGGTTCGGAACGGTTCCGCCGACCCTGCAACAGAGGGCATTGATGAGTATATATAGATACACCCTAGACACCCTTGGTATAGAATTAATTTTTTGGTCTATGAATCTGTTTGTAGCCTTTATATCATGCTTTCTTGTCTTAGTGGTACAATTTTGCAAAAAATATGGTAGGAGTATTGATACAAGTACCATCGGCATTGTCTTCTTTGATGCAGAAGTCAACGAAAAGCCTATTCAACGCATGAAATCAAGGTTCTCCATCTCGATATTAGAACCCATGTCCGTATCATCCTATTATAGTGTTGGTACGTCAGGTACAAGAGCCAGTTCGGCATACCGAGTGTCGATACGTCCTCCATACTGCATACTTCAGTACCGGTATAGTAATATGGACGGTATGCATCGGTATTGATCGGTACCGCAAACCTTGCATAAACTATATAACTTAGAATCAAAAGTAAATTACACGACATCATATTTGTTAAAATACTAAGCAATTAGGAATAGCATCAAGGTTTTTAAAAAGCCACTTTATAAAAATAGCATTACATGGAAATATAGTAAATCTTTCAATTTTATCCTCGTTCACGTAAAATAATCTATAAGAATCCTAGGAGTAGCATGCAATTCTATTTTGTATTGACCAAGACACATGACAAGAGGCTAATTTCTACTAATTTTTAATTAAATTCCTCAAGTTTACATGCTTTACAACTTGAACTGTTTCTTTATGTCCATTCAACTAAAGTTCAAACAATATCATTGATGTTCTAACCCTAAAACTCAAAAATCCAAGGTTGGCATAGGATGCCCCTAGGATCTCCCTTACATGTTTCCACCAACAAGAAGTGGAGAACATTCCTTTTTTCCACACTAAAAAACACTCCCAAGCGATAGCAAGCAATACTCAATCTGGTCATTGGTTTGGCCTTGGCACAGGGTAAACCCAACCTTGATCTATACCAAACTATTTGATTTGATATCAATTCAAGATATTTTGTGGTATTAGCCCAACCTGAGACTAGGGCCAGAAACATGCCAGGCCAAACTAGGCCACCGCTGCTTGAGACTGGCCCCAAAATTTTTTAAAGCTTCTAGTAGGGCTTAGGCCCGAAATATTTTTTCCAATATTCGGTCCATGTCCAGCCTCGGCCCAACCCGAATAAACTCGTATGGGCTGAAAGGCTGGGCCCAGCTTGGATTGGCCCAACTAATGTGATTCTTATCCCAATTGGCCCATAATGCTCAACTCAGCTCGAAAGACTCTGACAAAAAATCTTAGTAATGAATTCAAGCCAACATTGCATTAGGTTCAAGTCCTCGACTTCGGGCTAGAAGTTGGGCTCGGGCTTTGAGCCAGGCTCGAGCTTGGCCCAAAATTTTTCTAAGCCCTACTTTTAGGACCAAACCTGATCCAAACAATCTCGGGCCTCGCCCAAGGCCCAATCCAAAGCTAGCCCAAACCAGGCCCATTACTAGCCCTACCTAAGACCCCTAGTACATACTATACTGAGCTATACATACCAAACTGGCCAATTTTCTTAGTCCTTGATATGGAGCAAGGATTAATTTTCGACTAAGATTGAACCAAAAGTAGCTCATACTCTTAGATTTCAATCAGTTTTAGCTAATATTAACTAATTTTGGTGGTTTGCCGGTTTGGCCAAAACTTACTAAAACTAATTATAAATGCCCTGTCAATTTTCTTTTGGTATTTATTGCCATATAGGGCCAATTTCTTTTTCTTAAGCTAAACGTGGGAAATAGATAATAAACATGATGATTGATTGACCAAAAACTCCTAAATCGCCTTTAGTATAGTACTGTATAACAATGAACTTGAATAACTAGAAGACATTTTATAAGAATAAGATCTTTTTTATATAAAATAAATATGCCACTTAATCTTAAAATATGAGAAAGAAATGCCCAAATTCAATATGGTTGAATTTCACTACAATGTGATACTGCTTTCAGCTCAAAATTGTCGAATTAGATAGGTAGAGAACCTTAGAAAATAAAATGACAACTTTTGTCGATTCCTTTGTCTTTCTTCAAATTTTTTTTTTAATTTTCTTGATTTTTGGACCAAAACTCCAAAACTTGAAGCAAAAATTCTAGCATCGTTGACACAGCATGAACTTAAACTCCATGGAGCTGTCCAAAACCAAAACCAAATTTTCAAACCTTTGGAATCAAGGAGACATGTGAAATGAACCATGTTGCTGCCCCCAACTATCATAACCATTAAAAAACTTATAGTCCATGCTAGACAATTTACAGGAAACGAAACCTAACCAGTCCATATCCAGTTGGTTTATATCCAGAAAATGGCTGGCCCATGGGAAGAACAAGTCAAAGGTGCATCAACCAGCCAGAAAGATGGGTAAAATAGTTTTGTAGTTTGATTTAGTATTATCCCCATTATCGTCAACTTGGCTATTTTGGCTTTAAATGGTTGCAAGTGATGAGTTACTAGCTATTCATGCTCTTATACTTTTACATTCGTATGTCTGAAGAGAATAAGATAAGCTAAAAGAAAAATGAGAAAAGGAGGATAATTAAACATCAAAAAGGTTTAGTTGAGGAAGTGATAATAGTCATATAATCTTCTTTCTAGAAGAATTTCAATAGAAAAAGTCCCAAGAAAAAGTAGGATTCTTGATTCATGTTATGGAGTATATGTGCAACAAAAAAAATTTAAAAAAAATTATTATGGAACACCATTTTTGACCAAGATACTTCAAAAATAACCGATATCAAAGAACTTATGATGTATAAATAACATGCTTTTTCTTCCGAATGCAGTGCACATCCTTGATTATTGATTCTAGAAAAAGATTTATATCCCAAAAAGGAAGTAAATGACAACCAATGAAGAGTGCTCATGTGCCACAAGGACCATAAATGGAATACTGTAAGAAGCAGGTTAAGATTTGTGCAGAAAGTCAAATAAGAAAAAGGAAAAATAAAGGTTACAAATATATATGTAAATCAATTAGTTTGAGTAAAAATTTAGCTTGTGAATATGCACATGATGAAGAATTCATTGAGCCACAGACCAGTTAGAAAGCTTAAGATTCATGCTGAGTACTATTGTAGACATATAGCTGCAAGAAAAATAAAAATAAAAGTAATATGAATCATACAATTCCTTCATACATGAAACACATCAATTCTGAGCTTTGCATGTCTCAGTTCTAGTATAAAGCAAGAAAAATATGATTACTTTAAGGGCTCGTTTGGTTCGCAGGAAAAGGAGGGGGGAAAGTGTGGTCAATGGGAAAGTAATGAAATGCCTCTTGTTTGGTTGGAGTTTTCAAAGGAGAGAGATGAGAAAGTTGTATTCCCATGGGAATATGATTCCCACATTTCATGGGAAAGTCTTTCCCATGAGAAACATGGGAAAGTTACTTTCCCATGAGGTGGGAATCACTCCTTTTTTATTTTTTCCCAAAAAGACCCTTCAGCATTAAAGAAGCATTAAAGAGGCATTAAAGACCTAATTTTTATTAAGGGCATAATAGGAATTATACATAACTTTCCTAGGAAAGTGGATGGTCAACCAAACATAAGCACTTTGAAAATTTGTCACTTTCCCATGGTTAACCAAACATGCCAAAAGTACTCTCCTAGGTATCCTCTTCCTAGGAATCTGATTCCCAGGAATCATATTCCTAGGAGGGAAAATACTTCCCGCGAACCAAACGAGCCCTAAGGTAAACCTTGAAAAGAAGAAAATATGGGTTGCCTTGATATTCGGCCTTTGATTTGAAGTGGTATAAACCATTTTCTGTCCTTACCTTGTCCAGCCCAGAAAATCAGGCCTTTAGATACCCGAAGAAAATGTTTATGAAGAAGAACAGTTATATCAATCCAAATAGAAGTGAGCTTTTCCAAAACATTTAGGTCCAGTTTGAAAAGAAAAGGCATATAGACCAGTCCTGCTACGGTCAAACTATACTATTTGCTATGTGAAATCGAAGTGATAGAAATTGAAACAAGAAGATAGTGAACCATAGTGGTTGAAAATATGTACCCTATAGCCAGCCCATTACCTATCGGCACTGTATTAATCATAAGAGACAAATCAATATGGAGAACCACTTGATCCATGGTATTAAAAAGCAACAGTCTTCATGTACGAGAAAGTTTCGGGGTGATACCCTTGACATATGTTCCAAAATTCAAATATATAATACATAATATGACAAAACATAGGAGTAAATATAGAGTTCAAAAGAATTATGTGCGAGCTATTTGCATCCACCCACCCTACGTCATAAAATCATCAACTTTGGGATAATTGGCACAAATTTATCATCCTAGGTTTGATATATTTTGCATACAGGCTGACCTTCCTTGGGCATAGAAATGCTATGATTGCTTCTCAGGTCAAGTTTAAGATGAAGCTTCTATGAGGAATTGTCACCAACATTCGGACTATGTATTGATGCATACAACTATAGATCACATCTTGAGAATTCCTGCTCTTAACTCATTAATCATCTTAGTGAAATATTTGATATGATGGCCTTCCTGGTCAAGTAAACATACAATTCTAGAGTTAATGTTAACCTGACAATAAAAACGACTAATTATAGGGTAGCAAACTATGCATTTTGGAACTACGATAGAAATCTAAAACTACGGAGGGTTTTACTAGATTAAAAGTTTCCCATTAGACTGTTGAGTGCACCTAGGATTTCAAGATTCAAAAAAGAGACTCCAGAAGCTAGGTTGATGACAAAATAAAGATATTGCAAAAGGTGATTATAGAACACTTAAATAGAGATATTTAAAGAAATTCACTCCATCAAACAACCCAAAAATATTAATGTCAAGGAAAAATCAAGTTTGATGTAATCAAGGGTCACAACCCAGGACACGGTAAATGAGAGAAGATTTAGGTCATTAAAAAGAGAACAATTGTGTTGGAAATTTACTATTAAAGAACAACTTCAACAACTGAAGTTTCAGCTGACATTGGATATGCTTGCACTTTTCTATTCATGCAACAAAAAGGGAAGGGACCAAGAATGAAAAAAAAAAAGTAATTTTTGCACCTGGGCAAAACAAAGGAAAGGGAAGAAGAACAAAAGAAAAAATTATGTTCCAAAGGAAAGAAACACAATCTCTACTATTTTAGAGAAGGTGTATATAATAAAACTTTCTTGAGTAATTATGCTGCCCTTTTATAGCTAGACTCTTTACCTTTTTATATAATAAAACTTTCTTTTTACCTTTTTCCTAAATATGATCTCCCGAGTAACTCCCATCCATTTCCAGCTTTTGTTTTTCAAACTCATCATCTTTTCCACTTCCCCCATTTCCAGCCTTTTCCTTTTCTTTTTACTCATCTGGATCTTTTTCTTTTTCTTCCTTTTTGCTATCATGGTCCTATGCAAGATTTGCTGTACTAGTTTCAGTACATCTACCAATACCCAACGGTCCCAACCGATATAGTGCCAGTGTAGTCCGGTTATTCGTACCAACACTTAGTACAAAGCCATACCGAGAATCTACAGATAAGAGGCAGTTTGGCCTGTATGGACTGATGGTTACTGCAGATCATGTTCCCAAGTCCCGAGCGCTCCATTGGCATCCTCCCCTCCCCCCTCAGTTCTTTTTATTCTCCTCTCTCACACATGGATTTGACTACACATGCAAGATACTACTGCCGTTAAGATTACAAGGGGTGCCATGGGAATGCAAAGCCTTTAGCAAAACAATGCAAATTCTATTTAAAGAGTTAGAATTTAACCAGAAAAGGTAAACTACAGTGCAACTTATACATTTATTTAAGGGCCTACTTTATTATCACATTATGGTATCTAGTATAACAAAATTTTTCAACAAGGTTTACCAATCATTCAGAAACAAAAAGAGAAAAAGGCTAAAATAGTCAAGTAAGATGATGCAACAAACAACTTTACCAATGACAGATAATCAATACAATATAGTAAACAAACAACTATGCATGAATTAAGCAACCTTGTCATCTAAACATTGTAAATAAATAAGCTATTATATACAAAGAGATGGAAAATTGATAAACTGCCTATTTGACATCTCTAGAGCCCAGCGAATATCCAAACCATCCTAAAAGATAAATATAAGCCTCACCCACACTTCCGCAATATATCTAGCACTGAAAAGCTTGTTACGAGACTACCAAATCTTGAGGACACTTAGGTGGCCAAGCACCAATTAAGATAGATTATGGCCTTCATAATATTTTGTGACCATTTCTCAAAATGTAAGGAGACATGAGAAATGGGAAGGAAGAGGGATCAGAGGTAAATAAATAAATGACAGAAAATGAATGCAAGGGAAGAAGGAAAGTCAATACATTTTTTTTTTAAAGTAAAACAAGATTCTTACTAGTTGCTTTTTAAAGAACAGGCAAAATGATGCAAGTAAAACATAAGAAAAAGAAAATAGGAAAAGGAACGAAGCGAGAGAGAAAAAAAGGAGAAAAGGAAAGAATATCAAAATAAAGTAAAAGAAGCAAGGTAAGTAGACAGGGACAACACACCAATGTTTAACAACATGGATCTTTTGCCAGAAAAGTTATGGCGTCACTAGTTCAATCATCGGATCAACCAAAAAATGAATTGTGACATCACTATGAGATAAATTATATTCATCACTAATTAACTATAAATAAAGCATTAAAATATAAATAAATAATATCGATAAAATTTCTATTCTAGAGGTAATAATAAGGTCTGATCACCACCAACTCTACATCCAATTCCAAATTAACAACTAATTATAAGAACAACAATATATGAGAAGATATCAAATTTTTATGCCGCAAGGACCCTAAAGACAAATGGTAGTGATAAAATCTCAAAAATTTCTCCTATCATGGACCCTAGAGAATAAGAATAAGGGAAACATGAATCATGGGTTAGGAGTGTGGTGAACCCACAATCTCTCCACCAATTCCTAAATAATAAAATAGAAATGATAAAATAAGCATATAAAAATAATCAAAAAAAATCCTTGGTGGTATTCTATTGGTTTCCCTCTTCTATTCCTTGGACCACTACTTTGCCCCATCCACAAAACCTAGTGCCATCTCCTCCACCCATGGTCAACACCAAAGACCGCAAGCCCTACTAATCCTCATATCCACCTCTCATTCATTGCTATTAGGACAATTATGGAGCATATGAACATTGAAAGGAGAGAGACAATTTTTTGGGAAGCCAAGGAATCACAGTCTTGGGTGAGCTGGTGAGGGAAGGAGGGAAACATGGCCGCTTTCCACACTCTCGCAAGAAGAAAAGAAAGCTTTAACCCCTTTTGCTCGACTACAGTAAAAGCCAACCCCTCTTAAGAGAAAAAGGGAAATCTGGCTGGTTCATCAAAGACTAGGATGGTTTGAATGGCTCCCAATTGAACCAACAGATTCTTGCCAGTTTTCATATAACATAGGTTTGTTAGCATATCCAAACCACAGACCTGGCTTGTTGATAGTTCAACTGGTTTAATTGACTATTCAGGTCTAGTTTTTCAGACATTAGAAGAAATAACTATAAGAGGGAAAGAAAGGAAAGAGATAGAAGATGATGAAGTGAAAGGACAGGCATTAGAGAACTTGTTGAGGACATAAAGTGATACATAGAGAGAGAGAGAGCCAGATTCTAGTTCAGGGAAGCTACTAAATATGAAAAATCACTTAATAGAGAACTTTCAGCCCAAAAACTCTTAATTTATATATTACATCTCCTTTAAGTTATTAAATTTGTTGAGGACATAAAATTATACAAATGATTTGACGAAAGTTTTTATTGTCACCAAAAGCATGTATTATTACGGTATACAATGAGCACAACCAACCATCCAAACAATATAAATAAAAAGAAAATAAAGAAGTAATTAGTGCACCAAGTAAGCAAAGACCATTTAAATATTTATCTACCTACCTTTAATCAACAAATACAACCTGGGCACCCCTCTGACTTTTCTCTCCCTCAAAACAAAAGCCACCTACTTTAAAATCTTCTCCTCCTTGAATACACGGATATCCTCTCATACTACAGCACACCAAGATATAGGCCACAAAGTTAACCACTTGTCTAATCGCCGTTTCTAAATAAGGCATGTAACTAACACGGATATCCTCTCATACTACAATGCACACCAAGATACAGGCCACAAAGTTAACCACTTGTCTAATCGCCGTTTCTAAATAAGGCATGTAACTAACTCAAGCACTCCTCAGAATTGATCCCTGAGAGTTACACATTTGATATTTTAGGGTTGTTCTAACTAAAATGGATTCATTAAAAACCTGCAGTAGATGATTTTTACAAAATCACTTGCTTGGCTGCTTTCCATAAGATCTCTTTGTAAAAACTAGCATGTCATAAAATCTGAAAACTAGCTTCCTGAAAAATAAGTCTCCCCCAGTTTCTTATAAGACCTGTCACAGAAAATCAGGTTTTATGATTGTCTTATAAAACTCACATTCAACTGAACAGCCCCTAAATAACATAGCTTCCCAAATTGTCAGAGTATGAGGATTAACGGAGGAAATGATTCATCATTTCTCATTCAGCAAAACACAGATATATCCACCACTATCATACTCTGAGAATGCAAAACTGCCAACAAAATCGATCTTCCATGAGCAGCCTACAGCATAGTCAGCATGTTCAGGGACAATTACTTCGACCCAAATGATGAGAGATGCGATTTCCTTGACTTATGTCACAGGCTAGCTTATGGATCAGTGCGATATCCATCAAAATCAATGTTTGAGAACAATTTATGGCCCCCTTACCATATTTAATAAAAATAAATAGCTCAAATTAAAAATTAACTTATCGCAATTTAAGTCTACAATTTTGACAAGGAAAAAAAAATAAACCTCAAAAAGGTATCTTAGAGTCTTGATAATCAAGTATAAATGACAACCATCACAAAGATGGACAAACATGAATCCCAGTTTTGTTCGTGAACACGAGACAAGGCCTTGAAGTAGTTAGTTTTCCAACATATTAATCCAAAAGAATGATAAAAGATGACAAACATAATGGCACAAAATTACGCAAGCTATAGACCTAATAAATAAATAAAGCCATAATCCTGTATAGACATGTTAGATTTAGAAATCTCACCGATGTCACCTTCTTATATATTTGTGCCGCATTGGTACATTCCGAATATGGGTACTCAAATGTCACCAGCTCCAGTAAGCACATGCCAAATGCATAAATGTCAACCAACTCATTATATTCTTCCTCATACAGCTCTGGAGCCATGAACTCCGGCGTACCTACAATCAAAATAAAAAATATGAGAAATCCATCAAAACCTCCGGGATCATCTACAAACTAGACTACAAAAAGCAGTAGTCACCAATAACACTGTGAGCTGAATGAGCATGTCGAAGAATGGCTGCCAATCCAAGGTCACCAATCTTCACCTCACCCTGGTTTCCATTCACAAATATATTGTCACATTTCAAGTCCCTGTGAATAACTGGAGGGTCATGACTGTGGAGGTATAGAAGGCCACTCAATATTTGTCTAGACCAATTTTTCAATGCTCTTACATCTACATGCTTGTGTTTCTTGCGATACCTATTAAACAAATAAATAAATCAACAAGAAATCATGATCAAATGAAATCCTCACAATGAATGAATTATCATCGGAATTGGAGGTGCAAAAATACTGACTGGTGTAATGTCCCGGATGTGAAGACTTCAGTGATGAAGTTGATATTGTCATGCTTGGTGTCAACCCACGAGTTGTAAAACTTGATTATATTCTTGTGCTTCAGAGTCTTAAGCAAGTGGACTTCAGAATAGAGGCGCTCCAGGTCATCCGAATTCCGCAGCACATCAGCCACCTTCACCTGATTCCAAGCAACTTCTATGCCTTCCAATTCATCAAATGCTTTATAGCTGATAAATCATCCCCCAAATTAAGGATCCCAACTAATCGAAAAATTCAGTACAAAACCCAAATCCATAGAGTAATAATAAATAAAGACTATCTTGAACAAATTATAGCATTAAGAGGATACACGGTCTTGAAAGCACCCTTTCCTAATATTTCACGATACTGCAAGATGACAAAAACAACCCCATTTAGACTAACATAATTTGTTCAAAGATAAAAAAATTTCAAGCAAAATCATCCAAAGAATCGGTTTAGACCGCAATGTCGTAAGCACAAGCACAGATTACATGAATTCAGTAACAAATGCATAAAAAATGTATCAAATTATGGTCATGGTCTAAAAATTCATCCGAGAAAAACTGACGCCAAATTCCGAAAATTGAAACAAGAAAAGAATAAGTTTGTGAAGTGAATGATTGGATGAGCTTAGGGTTGAATTAAACCTACCCGGCCATAGCGACCGGAGGGATCGACCTCCACGAACACGGCGTCCGGCTCGTCCTGCTCCTGGTCGGACGAGCACGAATCTGCTACCATTCCTTCGGAATTCGCAAATTCCAACCTCAATTCTCGCCGAGACCCGACCACCAATTTCTACGAAATTATCACCAAAACCTTCAATACATATACAATTACAAAGCCCAACGAGATCTGGGATTAGAAATTCGATCGCGATGGGGAGATAAAAAGAGTGCAAGAGATCTCCGGAGGGGGCGTTTTCGATGACGAGCCAAGAGTCCGAAGAGACGAAATAAAACGAGAGATTGAGAAACAACTGACCGAGCTGCCCGGACTGACCGTATTTTGTGATGGGTTAGTTTTGTTTTTGGGTAACGCTACAGTGCTTCTAATTGTCCGTATTTGGGTTAGTTTTTCCCCACCATAAAAGACAATACGCCGAATTTTCCCCTGCACGTTCTAAAGCGGGTTCACTTAGTTTATGAGCCCCAAAATTTTGGGACTCGGATCTCACTCTTGGTTTGTAATGTTCGGGGGACAATTATCGGCGGTGTAGCAGCGTTCCAGGAGGGATAGGAGAACGAGCGTCCCTTATCCGAGCTCAGGTTTCTCTGCTGGTGTTCGGGGGTTAACATATAAGCTATCGAGGATCTATGAATGTGTCTGGTTCTCTCCTCTTGTGAGAGAGAAAAAAAATATTAAAAAAAAAATTAACTTGAATATATTTTAAAATTTTAAATTTATATGAATACCTTCTTAAAATTTATATTATTTCTGTATCTTCATAAAATACTATTTTTGCACAAATATTCCTAATATAACAGTTTTTCTAACATGGTTAATAAAAACTATATTTATTTTTATTAAAAATAAACTAAAATTTTAAAATTATTTTTTTCTCCTATGGCGATCGCTTTATAAATATATTTTTTTTGTATATATACCTATTAAGGATATCTTAGTCATTTTAATTTAAAACCTTTATTTTTTTAATAGTGTTAAATGGTATGGGTATATATGTAAAAATAAAAATAAAAAAAGTAGAATAGTAAAACAAATGTTGTACGAAAGTATGCATGCAAATATCAATTTGAAAAAAATATTTATGTAAAATTTGATTTTTTAAAATATATTTATTATTAAAAAATTTGCAAATTAGCCATGGGATATGGATTCTCTCCCTATGTGAGAGATAAAAAGACTAGTGGTACAGGATATGGAAACGTGTACCGGTGGATCAAGGAGTTCTTTGGTACAAGATCAGGAAGGTTTGAAATAGGATTGGGCTTGAGATGGACGTTTGACCTCTAGAATGATGGGAAAAGCAAAATAATGTGATTAGTGGTGAGATCCAATGCGCACACACTGTTTTATTTTTTGGTAGGTTGATGGAAACCAAACTCTTCACATGCAGCGTCTATTGCTCTGTGCCATCACTATCGCGTGTTCAAAAGCAGTCGAAAGTTTGACGGGAAAGTGGATAAAGTACTTCCCAATAAATGATTATTATATTACTTACTGCTTGGAATGTTTGTTATTTGAATATTGGTAGTTGGATCACTTGGTCATGCACAATCAAAATGATATACCTAGCCAAGTAGTGTAAGATATGCTGGAAATATTTTACCAAAAACCTGCTATATCTTTATTTTATAAAAATATTATAAGAGAATAATTTACTAGAATAAAATCAAAAGATTGCAAAGAGTTTATCTAGATCGAGGCGTATAATATACACTGATCTAAGAACATTATTAACCCCCTACAAGTAGGTTTGCAGTAATCTCGCCCCAAAGATACAACAACCCAGCTCAGCCCAATCCTCCTCTAATGAGCACGATCTTTAGAGAGGTTTGACCCGACCGACTTCTTCAAATGCCTAAATGAAAAAGAAAACTCGAAAGAGGTTTGGAAGAAGAGAAAAAAAAAAGAGAGAAGAATACTCTGTTTCATCTCACGAAGCAGAAAAGTAGTAATGTGGATTGAGTAATCCAAAATAATAGACCCAGAGCCTATTTCTATCATATTGAACCTTCTTCATGGGATCTCCAATCACAAAAATTGGGTATCCACTGTCGGTGACCAAATAATGGGCTTAAGCCCCGTCCCCCTCGATGACTCTAGGACTCCACTCCTAAACAAACACTTGGTTAAATGATCTGCCAAGTTTCTTAGATTTGACAAATTCCAAAAAAATGACATTACTCTTTTTGAGTTGTCCTACGAATTTATAACAAATTTGGATATATCAATTCATCCTTTTGTTAGTACTCTTTTGATTTGTCAGTTCTATTATGATCTTATTATCACAATGGATTGGTATAGCCAGAATTGGCTTAGGTACTAAAGATAGCTCTATGATAAGATTTTTAATCCACTATGCTCATTATAGGTGGTATCCAAAGCAATCAACTCGGCCTCCACAGTGTTCCAAGATATAATAGTTTGCCTAGATGATCGCCAAGCAATAGCAGCACTGCCGAGAAGAAAGAGATATCCGATGGTTGATTTAAGATCAAGAGAATCAGTAATCCAATTTACATCACTGTAACCCTCAGCCACCTCAAGATATCTAGTGTAAAAGAGAGAAAAATCAAAGATTCTCTTAAGATATCAGAATACCATTTCAATGGCCGACTAAAGAGATTGATTTGGATTTTGAGTATATCTATCTAGTCTCCTTATAGTATAAGCAATATCAGGTCTTGTCTTGTTTGCCACATATAAGAGAGAACCTATGATTTTTGAGTATCTAATTTGATCAACTCATTCACCTAAATTCTTTTTGAGATGAATACTTGGATCATAAGAGGTAGATATAGATTTTTGATAGACTAACCAAATTTTTGAATCATTTTCTTGATTGAATGAGCAAGGGAGAGAGCGTGCCATGCCCCCGACCCGAGATCGCGAGATAGAAAACTCTCTCCACGAGTATCCAAGAAATCTCATCATGATATCAAAATTAGGCAGTATAAATAATTTAACTAATAATATGCAATCTTTATTTCATTAACTAACTCAACTTGCAATATCTCATAATTTAAATAAACTCTAATATAAGATAACTTGTGCCACAGTTCTTCTAGTTGATCTCCCACATTGAAAAATTCCGGTAGGCTAGTTTTCTGAATCTGTAAAAAAAAAAAAAAGAAATCGCATAATGAGCCAGACAGCCTAATAAGTAATGATCACTTTAGCTAGATAAATCAAACAATAAGATAATCATAATAATACACTAAAATTAAACATGCAAATTACATCGATTCAAAGCCAAATCGATACGCCATCCAGTCACTTCAAATTTCGAATATTGTTTCATAAATCAATTATCTTTCAAATTATCAAGTTCATCTCAACAGCCACAAACTATGACCACATTTATACTCTATAGTTAGGCCAGAATTTGAGCTCATCAAAGTGCCAACGCATAATCCCCACTGGTAGTGTATCGATATGCCAACGTGTAATCCCCACTGACAGGGTGTCGATATGCTAACGTATAACTCCCACTAGTAGGATGTCGATATACTAGTAAATAACCTCCATTGGTAGGGTGTCGATATGCTAATGTATAACTTCCATTGACAGGGTATCGATATACCAGCAAATAACCCCCACTGGCAGGGTATCGATACATAGTCTGGCTGTGAGTCCAAATCTATTTTAAAATAAAACTCGTTATCTCATATTCAGTATTCTAAATCATAAGATACATAAAATCATACGATATTGAAATCAATCGAACATAATCTATATCGAAGCTTACATGCCTACCCTAAGAGCCCAGCCAATCTCCCATTTATCTTTTGTACACGACTGTCTTCTGCTAACTAGGCCCCTATGAGGAATGCAGCAATTCAGAGATAGATTTTGAAGGGCTATTGCATGGCCTCTGGCCAGAACAAAAATCTCCTTAAGTCTGCCATTTGTTTCAGCACGAAGATCAAGTCAAGGGTGAAGCTTACCATTAGGGAGTTCTTAGGGATTAGGGAGCAAGAAGGGCCTTGGACTTATCAAGGCATTCCTATTACTAGGAGGAGACTTTAGTCGATTAAGTGTACCAGTATGATGCATCACATTCAGGAGCGGTTGGAGAGTTGGAAGTCCTCGACCCTATCCATGATGGCCAAACTGATCCTGGTGAGATCAATTTTGAGCTCTATGTTGGTCTACCTCATGTCCAACACTGTCATACCAAAGTCCACGCTTTGGAATGTTGAACATATGTTCTTGAGCTTTCTATGGGGCTCTTATGGTGGGGACATGGGGGCATAGTATACGTGCATCTAGTCATATAGGGAATGATCTGCTAGCTAGTGTAGAATGGGGGCTTAAGCGTCCAGTCACTAATGACAAGGAGAGTGGTGCTAGCTGCTAGGCATGCTGCAAGGTTTCTTCTTGAACTCGAGTGCCTCTTGAGTACGATAATGGGGACCAAGAATGGCCCATGGACTGCAAATGGGGTGACCCAAGGTAGGTGGAGAAGCTTCTTCATGTGGAAGGAGATTTGCATGCATGCTTTGATGGTGCTAGCCAACACCAGGTGGCTGATTGGGAATGGGTGCAGTATGGATGTCATAAGGGATCCATGGATGGGTGATCTTCCTCTAAGACTTTGGCCGATCACAATCAATGTGGAGGCTGCAGACGGTATATGGGTCTGAGATTTGCTTCAGCCCGAGGAGAGAGTGGGACGCCAGCTAAATTGGTTGTTTCTTCGGGGAGCACTTGGCAAAGAGATTGCAATTTGTTATAGTTCTGGGTGTCATACTTTTGATGTGAGGGTTTGGAGTACAACTTGTAGTTCGAAAGTCGAAGCAAGAGATCTCTACGGCCTCTTTAGAGATGAGCAGACTTAGAGACAGGATTTTTCTGGATTTGGAGGATTGGTCTTTATTTGAGAGTTGCCCTGTTCTTATAGAAGGTGACCTAAGGACAACTTCCGATCAGGTTTGTCCTGAGTAGATGCAGCCTGAGCATCCCACCGACATGTCCCTGTTGCGAGATGGAGGAGTCTGTTGATCATGTCTTCTTTCACTGCGGAAGGGTGGAGCGAGTTTGGAGATTGACTAACTTCCCCCCGGAGGTGCATCGGACGATGACTTTGGCTGACTCCTTCCTTCAGATCCTGAGGGGTTGGTCGGGTAGGCCTCACTTTCATTCTGAGGCGGTTTTGGCTGCAAATGTTGCCCATCATATTTGGATTTCTAGGAATACGTAAATCTTTGGAGAGAGAAATTTGTCGTCGAGGATAGTCCTAGAGAGGGCTCGGGTGTGGGCTGCTGAGGTCATCCATACTAGTCATCCCGGAGAGCCTATGACAGCTTAGTTACCTAGGACTCTACCTCTACTATTGTAGCGTCTCAGTCGATGTTTATCACCTGGGAGCCCCCGCTCCTGAGTTTTCTTAAAATCGACTTCGATGAATGTGAGATGGATGGTGGTAGGAGGGGTCGAGCGGGCTTTATAATCAGAGGCCCGACCTCTAGAGTGGTAGCAATAGGTGAGAGCCTAATCTTTGACATCATAGTTCTTAGAGCAGAGTTGAGGGCTTCTTGAGCTAGCCTCAACCATGCCCGACGTGTATTAAGAGCTAACACCATTTTGTTAGAGGATGATTCAGCTATAGTGGTTGGCTAAATTCAAGAGCATGCGAGGAAAGTTCGGCTCTATCCCCTACTTTGGGACATCTAGAGCTTGGTGAGAGGATGCGTCTCCTTTGAGGCGAGGCACATCTACAGGAAGGCGAATGCTATTGCGAACTGAATGGCTTCTTTCATGGTGGATCGCTCAGGTGGGGTGCTCTAAACTGGTGAGGCACAGTTGCCAAAGCTCTTGCAGGATCTGTTATTTTCTGATTTTTTTGGATGTATTCACATTAGAGTAGTGTGAATCATGTGTTGTAGCAAAAAAAAGAAAAAGATCATTCTAAACGAGCAAATTTTGGCATTAGCAATTGCCAACTATTTTGAAGATAGCTAAATTAGGAAGAAATGTTTGCAATATACTTGCTTGCAAGAGGTTACCATAAGAGTAGCACCTAATTGTAGGAAGATAACACCTCTAATCTTCAAGAGCAAGCAGACATGACTCTTCAAGGATGGATCTAAGCCAACCCTTCACATAGCATTAAACAAGAGAAGAAATTCCCTGCATATACTCCAGACCTGTCCCTAAACCCAATTGGCCCCTCTAGGATATCAAATCTAGTAACCTAAACAGAATCTCTGTAGAAGCTCCAAAAAAACTGAATAAGAAAGAAAGGAAAGATATTTGGGGATTTGAAGTAGGGTGGCAATACGTAACCTATTTAATTTGATTCAATCTGATGGAGGTCAGGTTGAGTTATTTGTTTAATAAAATGGCATGTTGGGATGACTGGCTTGAAAATCCTATTGGATTTATGGATTGGACTAGTACACATTTAAGGACCTATTGAGATTTTTTTTTCTCCTTATGGGATTCGGGCCAGTCTGGTCTTAAAGTAGGTCTACTGATTGTACTGGCCCAATCCACAAATTCAATAATATTTTCAGTCTAACCATCTAAATAGGCCTTAAGTTGGGATGAGAGAGGTAGGTCTTGATTGTTTTTTTGGGGGGGTAAGTCTAAGTCTTGATTCTTTAAACCTAACATCAGGAGTACGGGAGGCTCATCGCAACGAGGGGAGAAAACAGATAATTTAGTGCAAGTGAGAAACACCAAGCATAACCTCACAAGTCTTTAAGCGAAAGGTAGAGGTTGAATTCTATAGGCATTATCTATCACTTCAGTCTTTAAGGGAGGGAAGGTAAAAAAGCAATTTGGGTTGATTTGGAGGATAAGCCAAATTCAAGGTTGCTCTTCTCTGCAATACTTGATTATGTTAATCTGAGCCCTTCCCCTCCTCCTCCCACACTCACTAGTATCGTGGAACAATTTTGATGGTAAGCATAGCACCCATACCAAAGCTTCTCTGATCGAGCTTGGTAATAGCACTATTGGAGAACCCAAAATATTAATACTCTTATGGACCAACCGTGAGCTAGGGGTGGCAATCAAATCATGTCGGGGTCGCTATGGATCGAGTTGGATGTGGGTCAGGTCAAATATTTATCAACTCGAACTCGACCTATTTATTGAATAGGTCAAAATTTTAGATCTGAATCAATTAAATAGGTAACTTGATCTCACCTGCATAACCCATTTATGAAACAAGTCTAAGTCAGGTTAAATAGGTTAAAGTGGGTTTTTGATAGGTTAATTGGATTTAAATGGGTTAAACAAGTTAAGCGGATCGGATTAAACAGGTTCTAAACAAGTTAAACAAATCTTAAATAGGTTAAATTAGTTAAACAGATTAGGGGTCAAAATTTGGAAACTCGAACTCGACCCACATGTTAAACAGATTAAACACGTCAACCTGTTTACAACCCGAATCCATTTAGCTCAAAACCCAAACCTGCTCATATTAGGTCAAACATGGGATGGGTTACATTTTTGAAAGTTTGAAGAGCACGAATCTGCAAATGCAAAGAAAATAGAACAAAGATCGCCAGCGTAATGTCCGATGGAGAACTCTTTGATGCTTAAGAGATTTTGGAGAATAGAAGAGAACAAAACCAGGATAATGAATCAAAGAGAAGAGTCTTTATTTTAGCTGCTATGCCAAGCCTCTCTTTTATAGACACGAAGTCTTTATCCCACCAGTATTGACCTCCTAAGTCGTAAGTCAGGTGAAAAACAATCTCTTGGTAATCAAGTTCAATCCAGAAAGACTTATTCAACTAAAATAAGTTCCCTTTCTCGCATAGTGCCATATGTCGTCTCATGATCGGTGGGTCGGAATTTGGGCCACATCAAGCAGGTCCAAGACCATCACAGCAGCAACTCCTCTTAACAAGATCATCGAAAGCACATCCCTCGCGCTTCCTCAAGCAAAAATCTTCGGCCATATCACCATGCTTCGTTGATTTCGAGGGAAACTGCACAACGCATGAGATGTAGAAAGCAACGGAGGAAAACAGTGGAGAAGCCAAAGTAAAAGAGCTATACAGGGCCATGAAAGGCTACCCATAAACAAAAAACAAAAAAAAATTGGCTAAAAGCACTATACGGGGTCATGATTGGCCACCAATTGTGGCTAGGATAGAACATGAAAAGAGTTCTTTGTTTTTGGTTAGAAGGGTATGGAGAATAAGGGGCAGGAACTGTTAGAATAATTTCAAAATATGGGCTTACACTGATTGCGTATTTTTGTTTTATAAAATGGGTTAGACGTATGGCTCAGAATGGTACTATGATTAAGCCCAATATGATGTGTGATCATTTTGTTTTATGGGCTTTGGTGCACCTTGGATGTATAGGATTGAGTCCTATTTATTGTGGTACTTTTGGTTTGTAGGCCAGGAAACCCAATTAGGGTTTTGGAGCTTTTAATGGGAAGGCTCCTCTATGTTTCCTATATATAGGCTAGGTCCCCCTCTCCTCTCCATATGGTTGATAGCTTGCCCCATTGACGGCTATCTTTTGTGAGGAGCAAGGAAGGGAAGATCCACCCGCTATTATTCCAGGTGATTGAGGAACGTATTCAATATGTCTTCCGCAGGTATATCTCTTAAACTTGAATACGGTATTATTTGTGATTCTAAATCTTAGCATGTTATAATTTATTACTAATAATTGGTATCAGAGCCTCCATGCTAGGATTAGAATCCTTCATATACAATTATTATTTTATCTGGATTTATAGATTTTATGCATTGCTGAATGGATCTTCTGCATAAATAATCAAGTATCTGGTTTGATTTTAATAATGATTTGAATGAAATATGATTGAATATAATTTTCGGATTAAAAAAAAAAGGAAAAAAAAAAAAAGGAAAAGGTTCACTGTTCATCTTTTTCCTTTTTCCTTCCCGTAAGCTTCACTGTTCATCTTCCATGGAAGATGTTCTCAAAAAAAAAAAAAAAAAAAAAGGGGATGAAGGGGAGGCAAGGCCTCCCTGGACTCGCGTCCGGCGTCCCCGGGAGGCGGACGGCATGGTCCCGCGGCTGTGAAGCCGGGGGCGCGTCCCAAGCCACCCCACGGCCGGCCGCAGGCCGTGGGGGCCTTCTCCCGGCCACCCCACGGCCGGCCGCAGGCCGTGGGGGCCTCTCGGCGTCGGGGGCTTTCTTTCGGCCACCCCACGGCCGGCCGCAGGCCGTGGGGCCTCGCGGCTTCGGGGGCCTTCTCCCGGCTACCCCACAGCCGGCCGCGCAGCGGCCCGGGGAGCCTCGCCGGCCGCTCGCAGTGGCAGGCGTGGGTGGCAGCCATGGGTGGCAGCCGCGGGCTGCCACCATGGGGCAGCCATGGGTAGCAGCCACGGGCTGCTTCCCAAACAAGGGAACAGCGGCGGCCAGGAAGAAGATAGGCCAAAAAAAAAAAAAAAGGTTTTAGGGTTTTTGCCCTTTGATTGGGCTTGGGCCTACTAAGCCCAACCTGAATGGGTCCATGGTTGCAGGTTGGGCTCTTTTATATAACCAACCCAATTTTATTTAATGGACCATAATGGGTTTTTGGACCTGGGGCTAAGAGTTAGTAACCTATTTAATTATTATTTAAATATTGAATAAGCTGAATCAAGGCCCTCATGCATATTAATTATTGAGGTGTTAAATTAATAAATTGTTAAATTTTGGACATCCCTTGCTGCCATATATGTCTTTTGTAATTAACATTTTTGTTTAATCAATCACATATGTTGTTTTTTGATTATTTTTGTAGCATGTTTAATGGTTATGATTTTGTCACATAACTATCATTTTGTGATTGAAATTGTTGGGCATAAAGACTATCCTTATTTTCCTATTTGAGAATATTTTGAAATTGAAGTGGGTGGTAGCCGCCAAAGTGGCACACTCACTGATATTTAACTGATTTTCTCAAAAAAAAAAAAAAGGTAACATTGCATTTTGCCAGATCATTGAATGCAATATCTTGCCCGAAGGTGTTATTGTGTATAATGATTTGGAAAAATGACATGAAGTGATTAATGGGATTACATTAGCCTAGAATCATTCTTCTGCCCAAAGGTGATGGTGTTTTTGAAAGCTGATGTGATTTTGTTAATTGGCTTCATGATATGTCTTAAGAGGACCTTATAGCGTGTTGTATTGTTAGCCCAAAGGTGACTTTACAATGATGCACCAAGGCTCTTACCGTAATTAGACTTATATGTTTTTCAAGTTTGATTACGGACTATCTAATTAATAGCCCAAGTTGATTAGATAGATATGTTATCATCCATTGATTGCATGCATCACTTTTGGATGATATTAAATAAAATATGTTGTTTCCGCAGTTTTTGAATGCCTGTTCCCTATCAAGCCAAATGTCTGTCGTTGAAACCTTGACTGGAAATAATTATGTGAGATGGAAACGAGGCATAGAAATAGCACTGAGTTTTCTTGGGTTTAGATTTTGCTTTAGAGGAGCAGCACCGAGCTACGACCTCTCTAATGCACTAGTAATTTCAGCACCTCTTCACTAATCTGCAGATCCTCTCAAGTCATGAGCTAGGCTTCGGTTTCAATTTTTGATAGTCAAGTAATGGTTTAAGTTTTATGTAGGCAAACAGATAGATCCCAAGCTCATCTACTAGGTTTTATTGGGGAATTCTGAATGTGTCGATAAGCATTAGGCTTTTCTAGGCAGAAGTTAATGAGGGTTTTCAAGTTAAAAAAAAATAAATAAATAAATGATGATGGGTTTCTGGAATCAAACAACAGTTGAACTGATATGGAAAACAAATCGCCCGCTGATCACAGATCCATACTTAGCAGCAATGGATGGAGTGATGTGAGCAACAGACCAACTTGCTAATCAAAAATCTGCACTTAGTAGTAGACTGGTCACGGTTAGTAGACAATTAAGAGCTGAGTATTGAGACAGCATGTTTGTAGACAATTAAGAGATTGATTTGAGCATCGGAAAGGGACTATAGGGGCTGCTTTAAGAGCAGACCGAGCTAGTATAATCAAATCTGAGCTAAGTCGGACCAGAAACCCTTATTCAGGCTGGTGGCTACTTCTGATAGTTGAGGCTATATGCATGTAGAATTTGAAGCAGATTTAGGTTGGTTGGGTGCAGAAAAAGAGAAAAGAATAGAAAATATTCTGAAGAAAGAAGACTTGCTCCAGACTCCCTATCTTGGTCAAGCCTTTTACTGAAACAATAAAGCCCCTAAGTTGGTTCAAACTTGAAATTAATTTTTAAGGAATCAAAACATTAGAGAAAGTAATATGTGACCTTTTCATAACCAATACAAAGGTCAACTCATCTCAACATTTTTGTCGAGATTCATCCAACATCTTTAATATGTCCTGAAATCATGGCAGACTCCATGAGGACTACTACAGCTAATTGATATGTCCTAAATATGTGGCAGACTCCACAAGTCCTACTACAGTTTATTGGCATGCCCTATCTCCTTTGGCAACCATGACATTCAATATGAACCTGTTAGCATGGTCGTTTTATGGTCCAATTTCATGATATAGTCACCTATAATAAGGCATGTACTATACCTACTATTAAAGGAAAAATGCAATTTCCCCAATTGCTTGGAACAAAAGATTTGGTCATCGAGCCTCTGTTGGTTTTGATGCAACTGACATATTTTAAGCCATCAATAAACATCCATTTTCTGTGTTGTGGCATAAGCATTTATGCCACATTTCAAAGGAGCGAATGAAAAGATTGATGAAAGCTGACATTCTGCCCTCTCTGAATTTTTCAGATATTTACACTTACGTAGATTGTATTAGGAAAAAGCTGACTAAAACTATAAGGAAGAGATTCACTAGGAGCGATGGTTCTTTTGGATCTTATTCACATCGATATTAGTGGACCATTACTTTCTACTATATGTGGGAACAAATATTTTATAACCTTCATTGATGATTTCTCGCGTTATGGTTATGTTTACTTAATTAATGATAAATCCCTCGCTCTTGAAAAATTCAAGATATTTAAAACGGAAGTTGAAAAACAATGTGGGAAAAGTATCAAAGTTGTGAGATCTGACCGTGGTGGTGAATACTATGGTAAGTATGACGAGTCTGGTCAGAACATGGGTGATTTTGCAAGATTTTTACAGCAAAGTGGGATAGTCCCTCAATACACAATGCCAGGAACACCTGAGCAAAATGGTGTTTCTGAAAAGCATGATCGTTCTGAAGGATAAGGTTAGCAGTATGATTAGTAAAACAAATTTGTCAGAATTCTTATGGGGTGAAGCATTGAAATCTGTCGTATACATTCTGAAAAATGTTCCTAGTAAAGATGTTGAGAAAACTTATTTTGAATTGTAGACATGACGTGAACCCAATTTAGCCCATTTTAGAGTTTGGGGTTGCCCAGTTGAGGTTAAGATTTATAATCCTACTGAAAAGAAATTAGACCCCAAATCTACACCAGAATTTATAGATCAAAGGGCTATAAGTTCTATAGTCCTAATCATGGCACCAAAATTATTGAGTTCATTATGGAGAAATTTCTTTCTTGTACTTGGTACTAGTGGGAGTTCTGTATTAAAGAAAACTTTTACAGAACCGAGTCAAGTTGTGGTTTCAATTTTCGTTGTACAAGAAAGAGTTATTTTTCAGCTGATTGCCGCAGTTCATGAAGAACGTGAGCATCAAGAAGAGCCTCACCTTCCTCCTCAAACAGTGGTTGAGTTAGTTTTTTGAACCACAGGTTAGGAGACCACAAAAAAAAAGAAAGAATGTCTGCCCTGCCTAATGACTATATTTTCTATTTACTAGCGAGTGATTTTAATATTGGGCGTAACATTAATCCCGTCCCTTTTAAAGAAGCATTAACAAGACCTGACTCAAATAAATAGCTGAATGCCATAGAAGATGAAATATTTTCTATGAAGAGAAATAGAGTTTGAAAACTTGTTGGGCTTCTACCACATGTTAACACCATAGGTTGCAAATAGGTTTACAAATCCAAGTTAGACTCAAAAGGGGATGTTGAACGACAAAAGGCTAGACTGGTTGCCAAAGGGTTCACTCAGCGAGAGGGCATTGACTATAATGAGACTTTTTCACCGGTTTCATCCAAGGATTCCTTTAGAATTATCATGGCACTTGTAGCACACTATAATTTGGAGCTTCATCAAATGGATGTTAAGACAGCGTTTTTAAATGGAGATCTCTATGAAGAAGTTTACATGAGGCAACCTGAAGGTTTTGTCGTAGAGGAAAAGAAAAATTTAGTGTGTAAGTTGAACAAATCCATATATGGGCTCAAGCAAGCATCCCGACAATGGTATTTGAAATTTGATGAAGTTGTGACTTCTCTTGGTTTTGTTGAAAATACAGTGGACCAATGCATTTATCTCAAGATCAGTGGGAGAAAATTCATTTTTCTTGTTTTGTATGTGGATGATATTTTACTTGCCAGCAGTGACCTAGGGTTACTTCATAAGACAAAGAAAATGTTATCTGCTAATTTTGAAATGAAAGATCTTGGAGAAGCTTCCTTTGTACTTGGAATTGAGATACAGCGTGATAGAGACCGTGGCTTGTTGGGACTTTCACAGAAGACATACATACGACGCATCCTAGAGAGGTTCAATATGCAAAATTGTGCACCCGGTGATGTACCTATAGTAAAAGGGGATAAGTTTAGCAAAGCCCAGTGTCCAAGAAATGAACTTGAAAGAGAATCTTTGAAGAACATACCCTATGCAAGTGCTGTAGGGAGCTTGATGTATGCTCAAGTTTGCACTAGACCTGACATAGCCTATGCAGTAAGCGTCCTTAGTAGATTTCAATCGAATCCAGGATATGAGCATTGGAAAGCAGCTAAGAAAGTTATGAGATATTTGAAAAAGACTGAAGGTTATATGCTTACCTTTCAGCGTACAGATCATCTTGAGGTGGTAGGCTACTCAGATTCTGATTTTGCAGGATGTCAAGATGATCTGAAGTCAACTTCAGGTTATGTTTTTATGATGGCTGGTGGTGTTATTTCTTGGAAAAGCGTTAAGCAAACTCTAGTGGCTTCTTCTACTATGCAGGCTGAATTTGTGGCATGTTATGGAGCTACGGTCCAAGCCATTTGGTTAAGAAATTTTATTTCTGGACTAAAAGTTGTTGATTCCATCTCGAGACCAATTACCATCTATTGTGATAATAGTGTAGCGGTATTCTTTTCAAAGAATAACAAGAGTTCTGGTGGCTCTAAGCATATAGACATCAAGTACTTGGTGGTCAAAGATAAAGTTAAAGAAGGGCAGACAAAAATAGAGCATATAAATACAAAAGCAATGATTGCAGATCCATTAACTAAGGGACTCGCAACGAAAGTCTTTAAGACACATATTGCTAATATGGGCATTGTGGAAACCTTTGATGTTTTTGGTTAGTGGGAGTTATTTATGTAAGAGAACTATATTTTGGCTTGATCCTTTTTACAGGGTATGTAGGCAACCCATATGCTTCGGGTACAGCCTCTTCCAATTATAAAAAAAAATATTTATCTTCCTATTTATAATTCTGTATTTTGTGCACAGAAATTATAATTATGTTTGAGCATGCATTGCACATATGTCTTTTATTATGATATCATTTTGATCTCGAGATATAATGCATAAAGACATGATGTGAGTCTCTTTTGAGACATGTGGCTTCTTTTGAAGCATTTATGAGGACCAATATGAATTAGCACACCTTTGATCACATTTTGGTGCTAAGTTCATACTACATACTACCACATTGGTTGGAGAATGGGGATCCATGTCGATAAGGATGTTAGCATTTGTAGCTGTGGAGTGGTCTTACATCGATTAAATGGTGTAACGACTTCCATGTTCAATGTTGATGTTCTTGTTGGACCGGATCATGTATCCAAGGTGATTATCATTTGAGCTATATGTGTGGCCACTTTTGTAGTCTAACCCGAGAGTCGTTTTCAAAACAAAGTTTTTAAATTAATATGACAATCCGTGTTCGCCCAAGTGGGAGAATGTTAGAATAATTTCAAAATATGGGCTTACACTGATTGCGTATTTTTGTTTTATAAAATGGGTTAGACGTATGGCTCAGAATGGTACTATGATTAAGCCCAATATGATGTGTGATCATTTTGTTTTATGGGCTTTGGTGCACCTTGGATGTATAGGATTGAGTCCTATTTATTGTGGTACTTTTGGTATGTAGGCCAGGAAACCCAATTAGGATTTTGGAGCTTTTAATGGGAAGGCTCCTCTATGTTTCCTATATATAGGCTAGGTCCCCCTCTCCTCTCCGTATGGTTGATAGCTTGCCCCATTGACGGCTATCTTTTGTGAGGAGCAAGGAAGGGAAGATCCAGCCGCTATTATTCCAGGTGATTGAGGAACGTATTCAATATGTCTTCCGCAGGTATATCTCTTAAACTTGAATACGGTATTATTTGTGATTCTAAATCTTAGCATGTTATAATTTATTACTAATAGGAACTACTTGCACGCTTGGACACTTGTGCACCTACTGTTTCTTTTCAGGCTAGCTTGTACACAGTTTCTAAGCGACATTACCTTGACTGAAAATGTTACCCATCAAGTTACTCTTTATTAGCCAATTCTTCAGTTCAATTGTTGACAAAAAGAAAATAAAAATTCATGCTAGTTGGATTCCAAGAAGGAATCTTTAGCAGTGCCGTATTGAAATAATAAAGAAAATACAAATTAATACTCCAGGGCAAGTATTAGCCTGTTGCTCCAGAACCAATGGGGTGTAGGCTATGGTGCAGTCAGTCCAAATTTGCAATGACTGCATCAACAACTTCTTGGGTGGTACTGTTGCCACCTAAATCTTTGGTCCTGTATTCGCCTTCTGCAATCACACGCTTGACAGCAGTTTCTAATCGATCGGCAAATGATGGGAACCGAAGATGTCTCAGCATCATGGCAGATGATAGAAGCAGGGCCACTGGATTTGCTTTCTTCTGCTCCACTAGCTTCTCATTTCCCACATTGCCTGCAGAAGCACCTTGCTCAAAAATTGCATGATCCTGACCAACATTACCTGAAAACACAATCGAATGATTTAGGCTCTGAAAGAGAATTTTTAACTCTTAGAGACTTGTTAGCAAGATTAGCCATATACTTTTCCTTTAAGTTCACCATAACAGAACTTCACTGCTACCCTGTGCAACAATCCAAGGGTGCCGCGATAAATTTTAGGCTATCAAATGAACTGGTTAATTATTCATAACTAAGCCAAAAGTGCTGCATCTATGAGGTAACTAATGGGAGTCGTAATCCACAAATAATAGCCTGCAAGAATTTGGTCCCATGAAGGATCTGCAAAAGTAGAACCCCTCAAGATGCCTCGCAATATTCTGAATCATCACGACCAGAACATCATTCGCTGGATGCTGAATCACTCCATGGTGAGGGATTGGCTATTTAGACATGCTAGTTTGTATTTGTGGTATTTGTCATTCTCGAGGAGACAGAATCCACACTTATACAGTTTGGAGTAAAGCTCGCGCAAGAAGAGAGTATAAAATATTTTGCTGAATAATGTACCACATGCAAGAAAGTACATAAATAAAACTACAGTTAGCAGTTTCTGAAATGTACCTCCAGGCATGACACCAGTACCTCCAGCAATGCCTGCAGCTGTATTTGCCACCAAATTGCCATAAAGATTTGGTGTCACCTGCAAGGGGACATGGGTCTGCATAAATCCAAGCAATGGGAAACCAGCTTGAAAGATAATTATACATCAACATAAGTGACCTTTTGCCAATGATTTTGAATTCTTAAACATTTTACCAAAAATATAATGTGCAGCATGTGTGTTGTGTGTGTTGTAATGTAGATTCACAGGCATTATAGATATAGAAAATGGAAGAAACTGGTCTCATTTTGCATAAATGATGGAAAAAATCAGAAATATGTTGTAAATGTTGCAACACCTAGTACACGCCTATGCTTGAAATGGTTTTATATATCATTAGTTGAGTTAGCTTAAGCTATCGCGCCCAATGCTCAAAGTATGGAAGCTATGCAAGTAACCATAATTTTGTTTGCTGTGTATTCTTGCACTTGAGTGGAGCAAGTAATACTTTATTTCGAAGTTGTCACACAGAAAACATCAGCTGAGGATTTTGTTTGAACAAGTTTACGCCTTTAAAAGACTATCTAACAACATACTAAGTAATGCAGCCCAAGATCAGGCAGCATAAGGATAATTATTATGCCATGCAGCAGAATGCTACATCTCCTTGATGGAGCTACAGCACATGGAAGATCATAGATGGTGATATCTGAAAATAACAATTTAGAAGTTTGATAGCATGATAATTACAATCTGATAAAGTGAATTTAAAAGTTTGTTATCATAGATGGTGATATCTGAAAATACAATTTAAAAGTTTGTTTTTCTCCTCCTTATATCTATTTCCTGAATTGTTTATGTTCCCTGAAATTTCAAACTTTGCAAGTAAGGAGCACACAGTCATCCATGATCCACTGGTTCCAGAAATACATAGCCTCTCATAAGATTGCAAGAAAATAAATAAATTCATGATGATGCATAAGTTCCCTTTACCATCGGTAGATCAAACAAATAGTGAAAATAACACTAGTGAAGTTTTATTAAACACAAAAGTCGGGAACCAACTTAAACTTCTCATTTTTCTACCCTATCTCAGCACTTATCCTAAGCACAAATGCATTACTAAACACCAACTGAAGGATTCTTAGATTCAGAAAAGAAATAATACAAATCGGAATCAATTTATGATATGAATGATTTGACCTAAAATCATACATTAAATGCAACAGAACATGGAAATTATAATTAGACATACCAAAACATGAATATATTGTAATCATAGATAGGTGGGTTGAATTAGATATAGTCCTTTCAAGTGTAGGAAAACAGTCACAAGATGCAGAAAATTTCACAACAGCACTTAAAATTTAATGAAAGAGCATACCATTACGTCAAACTGCTCAGGCTTTGAAACAAGCTGCATACAGCAGTTGTCAACAATAATTTCATTATACTTTATCCCAGGATATTTTGTTGCAACCTCACGGCAAGATTCTAAAAATAGACCATCTGCAAGCTTCATAATGTTGGCCTTGTGCACAGCTGTAACTTTCTTTCGGTTGTTAAGGTAAGCATACTCAAAAGCATATTTTGCAATTCGCTCCGAACAGAACTTTGTAATCACCTAGCAGAGCAGTTGAGTGAGGGAGAAAAAAAAAACAGGAGAGAAAACAAAAACAAGAGAACTTCCCAAACAAGTATTGCAAAGGGAAATTAATTAGAAGGGCATAATTGCATATTATTTCTATATCTGAATGATGGCATGTGCTACAATAAAGTTATTATTTCAGCATGAACAGGTTATATGTTGCAATAAAGTTCTTATTTAATTATTAGAACTTAGAAGGTCCTCACAAGATAAACACTGAATTGGCAATATAATAATTAAGAGTAAACACACAAGAATATAAGAAATAGCCAGAACTTTCAGATTACCATGAAACTGACCATGCAACAAAGCTAGAAACAGCAAATGCAATCAAAATTCTACAGCAAGAGATAAACAATTCAGTTTGTTGGTATTTTCGACCTTCAAGTTCATATTTGTCCATTGGGAGTCAATCTAAGTAACATAATAACAGACACTTCGTGAAGTAGTACCTATCAGCCATATTGATAATTGATCTCAAGCAGCAGGATCAATTACTTTAGTGAATTATCATAACAGCATCAAAACATTTTCATTACGACTTATCAACATCCAACTCATTAACAAAAAAAGGGAAAAAAATCTCGACACCATCTGTAATAGACCAATTAATGATCAGTGTTTGTTTTTTTTTTTTTAAAAAAAAAAGAAAAGAAAAAAAGGTTAGCTTGGGAGTTGGGACAAGAAATTTGCATGTATGGCCATCCAGAGCAAAGTCCGAAAAACAAAAATCAACTAGGGTAAAGGAAACACAAAATAACCCAAAACAAGTAAGGAATATAAATAAATTTTGACGAGTGAACTATAATTGTTTACATTAAGACTGAAAGACTGTTTCGAGCTTCCACAACCCACCAAGAAAAAATATTTCATGTTTCTTGAAGGGCTTTTCATGCATCAATTTATATATGAGAGGAAAAAAAATTGTTGGCCGAAAGAAACCAATGTGTATGCTAGTTTCATCTTACCTTTTCTTGGAAAAAAAAAAAGGCAATAGATGAAGATTACATAAGAAGATTAGATCCAGACTGGCTGATAAGGTGAAGCATAACTTAAAGGGAAAATATTACAAAACAACAACATGGTCTACAAAATTGCACTATGGTTCAAAGTGCTGATGAGAAGATTGGAATGAATTCGTAATAGAACTAGCGTGAATACAATGAGATAAAAGCATATTAGAGGAGAAATGGGGGACACATCAATTAAGAAAAAAGTGATTAGAAACCAACTGAGATGCTAAAATATAAACAGCAAAGATAAGAGGTGGCCCAAACAGTGTGGTTTTTATGGAAAGGTTACAAACAAAAAGGGAAGCCTACACTATCTCAAACTGAATTTTGAAAAAGGATTTAGAAAAGCTTGTGGAAAATGAACATTGTTCTTGACTAGAGTTAATTGACAAATAAGGAAACATGTAGTTGACTAAAGTAGTTGGCTTGGAATTAATAGCTGATCCAGTATGTTGGAATGGCTGGCATGTCCTCTGCCCAGCCAGAGCTGCCATCCAACAACAATCGCATTTAACCCTTTTCAGTATCATTTTGTTAATATATTTTTTTTTTCTTTTTTTCTTTACATGCATGCCAGTTTGCTGCAGCTCAGCAAAGCACAAATCATGTCAGCGGGTGATGGAAACACCTGATGATAGCAGCTTTGAGATGTTAATTAAAAAAAAAAGAAAAGGATAAGTGTAAACAAAAAACTATTCTAAAGCCATATTTGAACTAAACAAAAACTTGAATGAACGATCAAAACTGAATTAGCAACAAAGGTGACTAGTCATAGGTGCCAGTTAGGAGAACATATATTTAAATGGTCACAAAAACTGTTGTCGGGATCAGGGTCAAACTTAAATTGTAGAGAGGGTTAGATTGGATCAATTCGTGGATCAAATTGTGTATCATAAATTACTTTCTGATTTCTTTCAGAAGGGTAACTGAAATGGACAACAGAAAACTGGGGGGTGGGGAAAGAGAGAACCACAAAGTAGATGAATGGGAAATAGATTGCCACATGATTTGATATGTATAAAATAGGATCAAGTTGGATCCTTTGATGTAAGTGATAGTATAACCCATAATACAAATCTAGATTTTACGATCCAAGCTAATCCAGATCCAAGGATGAGATTCCGAACATTTAGGGCCATTTTGTCCGGGATTGTAAGATCCAGAACATGAATGGATTTTAACAACAATAGATACAGGCTTAGCATGCAGATTACAAGTTTTTTGGCAGGTGCAATATCTCCAGCACTACATAAAAAGGGGAGTCGAGGGCTGGGTCCAAGTGCAGATCCATCTTAAAGCCCATGTTTGTATGGATTTTCCTGGCTCTGATCCACTCCATCACAACCAAATAGTCATTCAAAAACAATACCATATCTTCCTTACTACCTTCCATTACAAATTTAATTATATAGTAAAAGACCTTCCAGCATAGAGGAATCTTAAGCTAGTATGAGGGCATGCACATGCTAGGAAGCCATCTGGAAACTTAAAATCATCTGACAAGTCACAACTGTTTTCCTTATGAGATTGAAGAAGTACAACTTAAAATTCCTTGGTACTTAAAGTCTTGCCTTGACTTATGAGCAAGCTGAACTCCCCTTCACAACACCTTCCCCTTTTTTCTTCTAGAGATTGGGTGTCCCGCTCGAAGCAAGAGAATCAGACATCTTATTCATTGAATCAACCAGATATGTTATTCGAATATTAAATGTTATTAACTGTTGTCATGAAGTTAAGAAACGACCTAGAAAATACTCAGTTTTCAATTTTAAAAGTAATGTCAGTTGCTAAAACGAAAGAAGCCCTATAAAAGAAGCCAATGACACAATTCACACAATATTACCCAAACACTTTAGGTTTACACTACAGAGATCGTTATCAATACAAGCGTACAACAAAAAATGTACAACACTGCAAGAAGAAATTCTTGAGCATGCATCCAAACTGAAAACTTGTACCCAAGTCCATCTCACACAGATCATCATCCAGACAATGAAACATACCAAACAGTGAATAAATTTGTAGTTCAACATCTAGTCCCCTCCCTCACAAACACATAATTTTACTATGGACTGAAATCCTTCTAAATTATTTTATGATCTCAACCTGTTTTATTTATATGGACTGTGATTCCCAAGCTCCTAACTTTAAACTGTGATAAAAGCGAATAAAACCAAGCTATACCTTGAGGCTTTCCACGACGCCAGGGACGACCTCGTGCTCAAGCCCGGAATACTCTCCCTCGGTGTTCTCCCTAATCACCACGATATCCACGTTCTGGTGCCTCGTCGGCAGCCCGGGGAGGTTGAAGCAGTTGACGAGCGAAGCATAGAGATCGAGCTCCTTCCTCAGCTGGACGTTGAGGGAGCTGACACCTCCCCCGACGGGGGTAGCCAGACCGCCCTTGAGGCAGACCTTGTTCCGCCGGATCGACTCGATGACCTCCGCCGGGACGGTGGTCATGTGGCCGTGAACCTCGTAGGTCTCGAAATAGACCGGAGCGTGCATGGCATCCATGACCTTCCGGACGGAGTCGGTGACTAGGGGACCAATTCCGTCCCCGGGGATGAGGGTCACCGCCCTCGGCGCGCCATCGCCGGGGCGGGGCATGTAGGTCACGGATCGCCGGCTCCCAGCGATACCCGGAGGCGAAGAAGAAGGGGCGGCCACGATGGAGTCGCGGAGGAGGTGCCGAAGAAGGGGAAGCGATCTCCTCGCCATGCTAGGATTTGCGCTCTCCGATCGAAGGAGACCAGGGTTCCCCAGAGAGAGAGGCTTCGAGACAGGACACGAGGAAGGAAGGAAGGAAAAGGAGAGATGATATTACCTAGATGCCCTCAAAAAGGACAACGTTTCGCCTAGTTGATAGGGGTATAATCGTCACCTGGGATGACGGCCCGACCGCGAAATGGGATGCTGGTCGCTTTCGGGCGACTGGAAAGGGACGGTGTATAGTGTATACCGACGCTTTGGCCGTTTTATTTATGGAAGTAACGAGCCAACGACGGCAGCGGCTGCTATTTATAAAGAAATAAAGAATAGAGAAGTTGCAGCCTCCAACATCTTAATCATTATGGAGAACTTTCATTATTAAAATACTACCTACATAACGGTGATAGATTAGATAATGAACTAAATTACGAAAAATTTAATATATTAGTGGATGATTTGGTTCATATTCACGGCCTCATATTTATATATTCTTTTCTATAACTCCAAGGCCGGTAGTTCATTTTTTATACTAACATCTGTCCCTATAGTTTCATGTTTCCACCATGTATAATGGTTTCCATTCCTTCCATCATCTAGGCCTTGCTCTCCCGTTCTACGTGAACAAAACCTTGGGAACCGTTTTATCAGTTACTCCATTCCACCATTATATATTGTTCTTAGCCGACTAGGGTACTGCTCTAAGTTGAAGACTTGTCCTATTTGTATACATACACCTTAGTGGTGAGGTTCCCTCTATATCTCCTCACTAAATCAGCCAAATCATGGAGGCCAAGGCAAAGCAAGAGCAAGGCTCATATCCGCCTAGTGGCCATCTTTCATTCTTGGGGGCACAACCGAGGTTCGGCCAGCCTTGGCAGGCAAAGGCTGGACTTATGGCAGCATCGACAAGGCACGGCAGAGGCACGCCCAAGGCCGCAGACCATCGGCTGCGGTGCCTCTGCAATCGGGACAGGCGTCTGGTCAGGAGAGCCAGGCGCAAGGCAAACCGAATGGCCGGAAAGGCTAAGCCAAATATCCAGTCGCGCGCAAGGTCTGGATGCCTTTGGTCCAGACCAGTGCGCGCGCGCACCCACAGGCAACCGACAGAGGGACCGACGCGAGCGCGGCCAAGGCAGTCCCAGCACAAGCTAGGGCATGCGCACGCAAGGGACAACCAACGGGCGGCAACTGCCGGCGCGCGCCAAAGAACAGCGCACGATCAGGCAAGGGGCAACCAATGGGCGGCAACTGCCGACGCGCGCCAAAGAGCAGCGCACGCGCGCGCAAGGGGCAGCCAACGAGAGGCAACGGCCGGCACGCGCCAAAGTCCAGCGCGCACGCGAGCAAGGGCCAACCGCCGGGAACCAGCTGCACGTGCGGGCCCGTGGCGCAAGAGACCAGCGCATGCACGCCATGTGCAACGGAAGGCAACTGCCTGCGCGCGCGGACCATTGGCAAGCCAGGTCCGTGTGCGCGCGGGCGCAAGTAAGGGGCGACAACCGAGCAGCCGAGCGACCAGCGGCTAGACTGATAGCGCTCAGGCGGCCAATGGGTCAAGTGGCGGCAGCAACCGTCTGGCCTAACCAAAGGGTCAGGCATGGGAGATCAAGGGCGGCCCCTGGCTTGCCCATGCCCACGCGCAGTCCACCAAACCGCGCGCGACAGGGGCTTGGCCAGCCCACCAGGCCCTAGCCACATGTCCAGCCAACTGCAGAGGCAAAGCCAAGGAAGTGCCAACAGCCAAAACCATCCAACCAAAGGCCTCTGCAGTAGTCAGAGCTCGGCCAACCGCAAGGAACCGCCAGCAACCACCACTGCAATCAAATGCCATCAACAGCAAGAAACTGCAAACAACCACTGCCAAGACAAGCAACAGCCAGCCCAATGTTAGCAACCAAATGGCAACCGAATTAAGACAGCAGCCCCTGTAGTGGGAGTTCCGAAGGAGTTGCCAAAGGATCCCAACAGCCAGCCAAAAGGAAGCCAATGCAATGTAAAGGGTCTACAAATAGACTCGAATTGAGGTGGGGAGGGCCTTTGGGACATTGTAAGGGACTTGGGCCAAGGCAGGGTACATCAACCCCCTTTGGATTTGGCTAAAGCAGGGACTATCCTCCCTCCTTAGATTATTTGTATTTCCTTTTCACCATTGAATCAAAGCTGCCTTTGATGCCTCAGCAATCTCATGTGAGTTGTCTTCATTGGCTACCACAGTTTTAGGTTCCGAAAAGGAGTGCAAGACTCCATTCTTAGCCAAGAATACTTGGACTTTGGAGGAGCAAAGTGCCGATTTTTCCTTTGGCTGGCGCTATCTACATTCGGTCAAGGCGGCACACCTTGTTTAGGCCAACGCCAAGAAGCAGGAAGGGACTCTTTGGTGTGGGAAGTGAGTGACCAACACTTGGTCCCCACCACTTAGCTCTAAGTTGTACTCCTGCTTTTTAACTCGGGGGTATTCTATAGATTAAAAAAAAAAAAAAGAGTTGTCTAGAGCACTTTGGAACTTATGGAACTTATTATTTTCTGATTTTATTAGATGTATTCATACTAGGCGGGCCACACCCTGTTTTCTTTCCACTCCACCTGCTTTTTAACTAGGGGGTATTCTATAGATTAAAAAAAAAGAGAGTTGTCTAGAGCACTTTGGAACTTATTATTTTCTGATTTTATTAAATGTATTCATACTAGAACTATATGAATCATCTGTTTCAGCAAACAAAAAGTAATTGAGCAGCAGATAGGTAGGGCCGGCTTGGGTCACACAATCTCAAACCCCAATATTAGCCCAGTCAACTTGGCAGCGATCGAAGGCGGTAATCTTTTGGGGGGGAAAAAAAAAGCAAAGGTTGAACTTTGCATAGGGCTACTAATGAAACACGTCTGGCTCAAAAAGAACAATTACTGCTCATCGTGGCTTCATAATAAACTTGTTCGTGCTCAGTCTGGTTGACAAAAGAGCGAGCTCGAACATCTGGTGGAGAACTCAGCCAAAGCTCTAGTATCCCCTTCCACACAGTTATGAGCCAATCCTGAGCAACTTAGAATTAGAGCCCAACTTGTTTGCACCCATAATTTTATTAATTATATCCCCAATCAGCTTATATTACTTATGAATAAAGAGTGAAGTCATCACCAAATAAGAAAAGCTATGGTCAATTTTGGTCTCCAACAATCCAGGAGACAAAACTATGCGTATTTTAAATATAATCTACCGTGACTAAACATGACTAAAATACTACCAAAAAAATGTGACTACAAGCCAAAAATGTTAACAGCTCACAAAGACTGTAACCCAACAATTCGAGCATATTCATTTTTTTCACATATTTGAGAACGCATGCTAATAGCTCATTATTTAGTTAATCCAGTTAAATTGCTTCTCTTAACAGCAACAGGGAATCACAAAGTTTACACCAAGAATCCAGCTTGATGGTAAAGTTGGCAAAGACATATAGTTTTAAAAATTCATATACAATGAAGGAAAAAAAAAACATCGTAAAGCTTGTGCATTGAATATTGCACAATAGATATCTCAAACTAATTAAAAAGCATCACCGCAGACCTATATCATCCTAATAAAAGCACATATCAGCATCCAACTGCACTGAGTATCAAAGTCTGTTTCTTACATGCAAAATTCTTGCTTTTCAAAGGAAGAAGATAATTACATGTAACATTTTGTTTAAGGCTTTAAGCAAAAACAGAACTCTCATTTGAGAGCTTCAGACCTGATATGAAATTAAAACTAGTAGCTTTTTAAATGTGTCTGGCTTGTCAAACTATTCGATTCCCTGCTGCAAATGGATTCGTTGTCCTTCTGAAACCTGTAAGACTCCAATTTAAAAATCACTAACAGTGTTGGCCTGCGATTTAAAAAATGGATAATACTGTCCTTTGAGTCTTACAAAACCACTTAAACTCCTTGAGAACTTGTTCAAAAGAAAACCCAACAATTAATGATTGGAACTCCTAAAGATTTAGAAATATCAACATCCATCATACATCTCTTACTTCATAGCTAATGCCTGATTCCTAAGACAAAGTGCTGTTTAGCATTTATTAAAGATTAAATTTTATAGAAAACCTAAATTTTTGTAATGACAAACATCTAAATGCTTCATTGAAAATATTAATTAAATCAACTCACTTTTGCTGAACAGATCTCAAGCCCAATCCATTTTCTTTGCTCGAGAAAAGATACAATACCCATCTAATCTCCTAAACATAACACAGCCACTATTAGCAGTTTTGAGGCCTACCACTTAGTGAGAAAGAAAAAATAAAATGAAAAGGTCAAATACATAGCCACTATTCTCGTCTTGACAAAATCCGGCCAACATGCCTATGTGCAAGACCTCCCAAAATCAAAATTGTTGCACAAATAAATTGCAAGCTAACAATAAATGATGTAAATATGCTGTCAATTAGAGGCCATCAGTTCCATGTCTCTATTAAGATAAGAGGGAAGCTGCAAAAAAAAGAATATCAAGTTACTAAGCCATATTACTATCTACTGAGATGGTCAAATTAACCTGGTTCACATTATGCGTTCAAATAATTTAGCCTAAAATTTGATTCTGCAACCAAGTAACTTGACATTCTCCTTTGAAGCTTGCAAAGGAAAAACTCCATCCTACATTAGGATGTTGCTTCCAGGCAGAAGAGGTTCCATAAGGATACTTTTCCTAGGAACAATAACAAATACCAATATTTAGATTTAGATCTATTAAATTGTGATTAATCAAGATGACCAGAGAAATAATGCACAGAAACAAGTCCTCTTATTGTCTTCGATTATTAGCTGAGTCACTGACAGGCAAAACAACATTTTATAAAAGAAAGCACAACGTAAAGAGAAAGAGCACTTCAGAAGAGACTATAAATCAAAATTTTCACAATATGCCATCATTTAATGATTTCATGTCTAATATGAAGCAAAAACAAAATCCATTTTGGTCAATGAAAAAAGTCTTAAGATTACTTTACTCAAAAGTAACCTAAATACTTCTGGAACATTCTAATTAACTGTAGAGTCAAGAAAGATAAAATGAGTTTCAATCTTGTAATTCACAATTGGTACAAACCACTCTCTGACACAATTTATGTTGTGTCATCAGCGAAAGAAGCCACTTAGTTCTTTCATCTAACATCTTTCATCGCGACCATTTAACAGTTTTGAGTGAGTAAAAATGTTCTCAGAGGAGATATTTAAGTAAACAGGAGATTGGAAGAGTCTTGACAGATTGAAACATGAAGGCCCAATTTTTAGATATCATTGTGAATGCTGAAAAGTTTGTTTTGCATTGTTCTCTAACATCTTAAATCAACAATTGGGACAACAGAGGCAAATTTTAGGTTAAAGACAAACGTCAAACAATAATAACAAGAATTCTGCATATGCAATTAATGTTCAGCTGTCAAAATATTCAAAACAATAGAAATAAGATGAAACCAACAACAAAATCCTACCGATGGATGCGGACATGAGAGCAAAAATATCTGAGCATATGGCTCTCAAGCTAGCCTTTTGAGAAACAGAATTCGAGTTAGGCCCTCAGAAATTTACAGCTGTATGCCAGCATTAAGAATATCACATTATGGGATGAATAAACCAATAGGAGAATTCCAAGTAAATTTAAGTGAAAATTGCAGTCAATAACACCTTCAGAATAACAAGATAAAGTGTGAGAACCCGTGCAGAAGTGTGTTTTGTCCCACATCAGTTATTCACTGGATAGATCTTGGATACTTATACAGGATCGAGAAACTCAAATAATACTTTCCGGCTAGCCATTTTGGGTGAAGTCCTGAGTTATTACAAATGGTATCAAAGCGGACCCGACCCATAACCTATATGAACTAGGGGATACTGCGACACAAATCCATAGGGCTGAATAGGGGCCGATCGTAGTACTTGTGTTAGATTTGAATGGATTTGAACCTTTAGCCCGACGAGGACGTCAGAACTTAAACGGAGAGAGTATGTGAGGATCCGTGCAGATGTGTATTAGTCCCACATCGGTTATTTGCTAGATAGATTTTAGGTACTTATACAGGATCAAGAAACCCAAATAATACTTTCTGACTAGCCATTTTGGGTGAGGTTCTGAGTTATTACATAAAGATGGTGTTATATGCTGAATAGTTGTGAAAGAGGTACTAATCGATGAATAATAAACAAGCTCTAAGTTCCTAACCCAGTTTTTAACCGACAGCCTGCAAGCATAGGCAACAAAGTTCGTTGTACCAGTGCACAGCGCCCCATACTAGATATACCATACTATACCAAACCGAGACTCGGTACGGGGGACGTATCGAGTCTTAGTATGCCAAACCAATCTCCGTACCGGACTTATCGATGTTGTATCATCATGATATTGGTCTAAGTTAGTAGCAGGTTTCCAACTTAATGTTAGTGCACCAATATCGAAAGATCCATTATCAAAAATTGGAAACTTTCTATAAAATGGTTTTACATGCTGAATAGGTGGGCTAAACAGTAGAAAACAGTAATATGCAAGAAGCCTTTGGGCACCCCCTTAGCCGCCCCCCAACATTATTGAGCAAGGAATAGAGCATCCTATTGAAAAAGAAAGCAAGCATCAGTATTAAATAAGATGACAGACTAATAAAGTTTCTCTACAAATTTGTGCTTCAGTTATTAGTTTTCTGTTTTCTTTTTGTGAATATATTCCTTAACAATACTAGAAAAGACATCCGTGCATGGAACCACATATTGAAAAAGCAGAAAAAGAAAAAAAGAAGAATCTACATGAACAGGACACCAACAATGTTTTATTGTACGACTGTATGTAGACATATAAAATAATTTGTAGTGTATAAATATGAAAAATGCATAAATATAACAGGGAAAGCAGAATGTTGAGTTATTTTTCAAGGTTATAATGATTTTCAGTTATCAAATATTTTCAAGGTTGAACATCTTTAGAACTAAACATTATAAGTTGGGGGACTTGTTATTTTTACTTACATTCATAGCAAAACATGACAATCAGGAAACTGATATAGCTGCAACCCTTTGTAAATTGTAATGCATGTAGAAACCAGCATTAATGAAATTGGTCATTGAAAGCAACAGAGTTCCATAATTTCTAGTTTGCAAAAAACCATCTAAGCACATAGACATATAACAACATAATTTGACATTATTGATACCTTTCATAGTCAACAACTCAGTAGTCGTGATGATCATAATTTGTAATCAAGTCTATCAGGCAATAAGGTAAAGAAAAGCCATTGCTCCCTATCCAAGAGAAACTATCTTAAGATTGAAGCATTAATAGTACCTTCATTTCAAAGCACGAATTTCATAAACTAACCTAGTGTACTTCATAAAAGCAACACTCTGCTATTACATAGGAACTACCACTACCGAACACCGGTCATCTAAAACAACAATTAAAATGAAATTACAAAGTTAATTGCTTCAAGTTTCTACCCACAAGGACAGAACAGCACAACAAAAAGAAACACAAAACTGGAAATATATGACAAATGTGGATCTTTGGTGGTCCTGAGATTGAGAACCAGCAGCTGGGGTGTCTTTGATTTAATAACGGCTGACCTACTAACCAAGCAGTACAACTGAGTCAAGCAGCCCCTATCAACAAAGTGGTAAGAAAGCAATAGAGTAAGGAGCACAAGAATAGGGGATAATCTTATCTATCTTGTTCCATCACTCAATAATGGACTGAATGACACCGGCCCCAACAGTCTTGCCGCCCTCCCTGATGGCGAACTGCATACCCTGCTCGCAGGCAACAGGCATGATAAGCTCCACAACCATCTTGACGCGGTCTCCGGGCATGACCATCTTCGACTCCTCATCCTTATCATTATTCATTCATGATGGACGAGACCTTCCCAGTAACGTCGGTAGTCCGCATGTAGAATTGTGGCCTGTAGCCAGGGAAGAAGGGCGAGTGGCGGCCGCCCTCCTCCTTCTTAAGCACATACACGATGGCAACAAACTTAGTGTGGGGCGTGATGGTGCCAGGCTTGGCAATGACCATTCCACGCTCGATGTCAGCCTTCTGGATACCTCTGAGAAGCAGGCCGACATTGTCACCGGCCATGGCCTCGTCGAGGGTCTTCTGGAACATCTCGACCCCAGTGACGGTGGTGGTGCGGGTGTCTCGAAGGCCGACGATGTCGACGGTGTCACCAACTTTGATCGTGCCACGCTCGACACGGCCGGTGATGGAGAAGACGTCTTCGATGGCGAGAAGGAAGGGGAGGTCGGTCTGGCGCTGGGGGATGGGCATGTAGTTATCCACGGCATCCATGAGCTCATAGATCTTGTCGACCCACTGGTTCTCACCGCGCTTCATGCTGGGATTGGCCATGAGGGCCTGGAGAGCGAGCAGGGCGGAGCCAGAGATGATGGGGACGTCGTCGCCGGGGAATTCATAGGACGTGAGGAGCTCGCGGACCTCGAGCTCGACGAGCTGGAGGAGCTCCTCGTCGTCGACCTGGTCCTGCTTATTGAGGAAGACCACCATGTTGGGAACGCCGACCTGCTTGGCTAATAGGATGTGTTCTTTGGTTTGGGGCATGGGGCCGTCGGCGCCGGAGACGACGAGGATGGCGCCGTCCATCTGGGCGGCGCCGGTGATCATGTTCTTGACGTAGTCGGCGTGGCCGGGGCAGTCGACGTGGGCGTAGTGGCGGGAGGCGGTCTCATACTCGACGGTGGCGGTGTTGATGGTGATTCCGCGGGCGCGCTCCTCGGGGGCGGCGTCGATCTCGTCGTACTTCTTGGGGGCGCTGTTGCCGACGGAGGCCAGGGCCATGGTGAGGGCCGCCGTCAGAGTGGTCTTGCCGTGGTCGACATGGCCGATGGTGCCGATGTTGACGTGGGGCTTCTTTCGCTCGAACTTGCCGCGGGCGGCGCGGACGACAAGCAGGCCGCCGCGCCGGTGGGATGGAAGGCTGGTGGTCGGTCTCCGGGAGACGGCGAGGGAGATACTGTGGGCTCCGGACAGAGACCCCGAAGACGAGAATAAAAAAGAGGTGGTGGTTCGAGGAAGCTTGGGAGACGAAGAGGGGAGGAGGGGTTTCGGGGTGGCGGCGGCTCCGGCTGCCATCACGGTGGAGGCCGTGGCGGCAGAGAGAGCGGAGAGGATGGGGTTTTAGACAGGGAAAAGTAGGGAAGAGAAAGGAAGGGAGTACGGGTGCTTATCTCCAAGCTACCATCCAGATTGGGCTAAGGAGGGCCTCCGGTTGCCGGTCCCCGAAATGAATCCTGAGGGAACTGGCGCCGGGGCGGAAACTGGGCAAGGGGTGTCTTCGGAACGTGCCAGGCTGACTAAAAGTTAGGGATTATGATTGAGTTATTTAAAATGTAGATTTGTTTCAAAATTGTTCGTGGTAATATATAGCCTTTGAAAGTTTTGTGGTGTTAAGCTAAAGTTAAGAATATGTTCCTCATGTAACTTTGATGTGAAAAATCTTGGCATTTGTTCCACGTTTAAGGAGTCCTTGTCGGATGGATTGAGAGAATTGTGACATTTTTTTTTTTTTGGGTAGAATCTGTCCCTTTTTTTTTTTTTAAGTGGGAACTCAATGTTTGGAGAAAAATTTAGCATGTTTCGAAAAAGAAAATCATGATTTATATTTATAGAATGAAAATTTTCATTTTTTATTATATGATAATTTTTGTAGTAGTGTTTTATTTGTCTTTTCCAAAGAAAGTTTTATTTTTTTAATAACTTATTCATTTTTTTATTTTTTTTATTGAGAAAGGGACAATTCAACATATAATCAAAAAATGAACCTTGTTTGCTTTTTTTTTTTTTTTCTTTCCAAGTGAATAGAGGACTAAGCCCCAATTACAATCTTAAGTAAGGAACACATTTGACTTGAATCCTCGACTAAACTGTCTCACAAGTTTAGCTCTTTAAGGTGCCTGAGTCGAATGATTTGGCTCACTTTGCTCCAGCCATCATCAGCTTCATCGTCTCATGGTCTAGTTTGCAAGAATGATGACTCTAGATTAGAGTCACCTTCTCCATCACCTGGCAAAATAAGCAATCTGATACGCCATGGCCAACTCTCCTGCAGTCAACAAAGCCATACATAGGATGCCCATTGGCAAATAGGTTCGCCCTTGTCGAGATCCAGACTAGGGACAAGCAGATTTTTGAGGACGGCGGAAACACAAACCTATATGTAGTTGCCTTATGCAAAATATGTAAGCTTGCTAACTAGTGAAACTTTCACTTAAACAATATCTTTCTTGGAGTACTCCACCAATAGGCCATCCATACAAAGCCATACAACAACCTTCTTGATAGGGGTGTAGATGGATCTGGAATATGGACACTAAGATCAAGAGCCAATATTTGCTTGGCTCTTATTCATGGGCTCATGGCCCTCTAGTGGCACTTTCTAATAGGTAACTTCATAGAGGAACCAAAAGATGTACTCTATCACAATGGTAATGGTTCTGCCGGTCCTTGAGAGCAAAGGCATATTCAAAGCCAACAAAACAGACACTCAATGGGTTAAGATCACTCTAAAACATAACAATTTCCGGAACCCTAGATGATCAAGAACCATCTGAATTTCGACAATGGTGGCCAATGAGTTACAAAAAATCAATGACATGGTTGGGACCGTTATTCAGTATTACCTTGAGGACTTACGCTATTAGATAGATGGAGATCCCTACTCCTAGAGAAAGGTAACGAGAATGTTCATCGGCAATGGTGGTTCAGGGCTAGCCTTGCCAACCCCTCTTGTAGATCTCTAAAATCTTGAAGGAAGAAATAGCAGCCTTTTAGAGTCACTTTGCTGATGTTTTGGTTGAACTAGAAGATGAAATAAAGGATGCTTGCCAAGAATGGAAATCCATGGCATGGTGGCCAAAAGTTTAGGATGATGAGTGCCGATGGAGTTGATAGCGAAGGAGTTCAAGGAGAAGGAAAAGCTGTTGAATGAGGTGAACACATTTTTAATGGCAGAGGACCATTACCTATTCCTATTTCAATCTAAAATAGAATGCAATATATATCCTGATAAGAGATCTATATCTAATTGCTAACCAAATCCTTGAGTATTAGACTTCATCCTACAAGCAAAAACAATGAAGTTAACTTTTAGTGCAATATTGAAGAAATCAACCATTCTGAATATAATCTCTACAGCTAGCCAATCCATGGTTATGGACAAGTTCAATGATCATCTAAGTGTCGACAAAGCCCATGTATATATGAAGGTGGACATTACCTCACCATTGAAGCATGGTCGGTCCATATAAGAGAAAGCAGGGTCTTCTAGTAAGAGTTAATTTACAATGATTGTGTACCTTGGTGTAGTCAAATAAGCCATTGGGATGTGAATTGCCAATTTCCAGCACTAGTGTCATCTCCTTGAAATAATACATGGACCTTCAAACTGGATAATTTTGTCATAATAGATCGGAACAATAAGGTGCCCTCTCCCCTATTACGTCCCTAATTGACTTTTGATTTTGGTAGCATGGGCCCATCCAACATGGTTTTGCGTAGTGGGATAAAATATAGAATATGGAACAACACTGCTCTTTTTCAATCAATCATCATGAATACATAGAATGCACTCACATCTCTGTAAGGAGATATTAAGGCAACAAAAGCACATGACCCTCTAAGAACTACTATCCTCAGCCATTTCAATTTGCATATGTATCTAGAACTTATCTAGCTTTGAGTCTCCAAGAATTACAAGCCAAGAGTATGCTCTGCAAGATAAGTCCAACAAGAATTCTCTCATTTTCTCCTACTTTTCTTCTTGAAGAAGAAAATCCTAGTCCTGTACCTCCATCTCTCTCCTTTGTGTGGCATGTGGATTGGATTCAATAAACCCTAAGGGCACCCCTCCTCTTATAGATAAGAGGAGGCCCTAGGGCTTTCCTTGTGTGGACATCCCAAAGTCCTAGTTGGACTCTAATGAGAGAGATGATAATGGAGCGGAGGTGGTATACTTATCCATGCTACCTCTTGGGCATGCTAATTGGACTCCAACTTGAGAGACCAAGCAGTGTCGGATATGAGGGGCAACCCCCTTCTAGAAAGGTGCACCCCAGCAAACATGCACCCTCTAATAGGTGCATATAAGGAACAACCACCGGCCCCTACTTGAATCCCATCCAAGTGGGCTTAGGCTTAGCCCAAGTCCGATCTTGCTTGACCCCAATCTAGCCAAATCCCTATATCCGGACTATTTCTTTAACCCAATCTATTCTCCGATGAAATCCAAAACTCTCTTGATCCAATCTATGAGAGAATAATTAATCTTATTCTAATTGACCTAGAGATAGATAGCCCATGCTAGATGCATTATTGGGATAAATTAACTCAGGTTTTCGCTCATCAATGACCTATCGATTCAAAATCATTTAGCCACACATTAGCTATATAGCTCGACACGGAAATATTGAGCCCATATCGCATTACTGAACCTCATAGCAGATAAGACAAAATTAATTGATCTTCTTGTTCGTGCATAAACTATTTCTTCAATTTAATCCTCTCATCATTCTAGTGTCTTCATATGACTATTAGTATCGCACTATCAAACCCATAGCCATAAGGTTTTATGGCCTATTTGAAACTTGGATCATATCAACCGTCCTTTTATAAAAACTACTCATACACATCACTTTTGAAAATAATTAATTCTTAACTATAATAATTTATAAATGATAATTATTTTCAAAATCTTTCAAGTCATTGCTCAGCCAAGTCTATTATGCCTAACTACATTTTTATTATAATATAAATACTAATATGATGGTTTTCATGTAGGAGAGCCTAACCCTCATTTGTATCTGAATCTAGTAAATCATTGTGGTCCTTATCAAGGACAAAGTGTAAGATATTATGGTTGATACTCGAGTTTGATCACAAGTTTATTGACCTCTAGAGTACAATAAGATATTCTATCCTTCAAGTCAAGGGACCACTTGCAAGCTTGTGCACCTTGTTCGTACCTCTACCCCGACAGTACTTTGTGAGATGGATTGCTAGTATTGATTATTCAATATGATGGCACTCCAGGATCTTAATGAGAGGTCTGATCTTAATGAAGGAGAAACTCTATGATATTTCCATCATGATAGGTTTATGATGCAATGCCCAACCTCATCCATAACTATGGACAAATTTTGAGTACTTAGAAATATCCAATCCTCCTTGTGAAAAATACTTTATCTATTTCGATAAACCCTTGGAGTATTCTTGGACACTTTTCTAACTCTATGGTTGTATGACACATACCATATAAATGTATAGATAAGAGACAGTCATGATTTCTTAATAACTCTTTATGTTAGATATACAAATGATTTTTAGATCATACTTTCATGGATTTTAGGTCATACCCCCAATTCCAACAAATCTATGGCCAAATGATGGTGACCTGAGTCAAAAATCCTCTCCCCATTAGCCATTGTAGAGTCCTTCGTTGGTGACCGTTAGAAATAAAAACTCCAAGAAAACCAAGATGGAGGCTAGGAAGGAGGGTGGGTTGACTCAAGCTCCAGAACCAAGTTCTCCACTAAGTCATCCATTTTCACCAAGTTCTCCACCGACCTCAGATGGATAGTAGAAACCAGCCAAGGTTGCTAGGTGACAATCACTTGAGCACTCATTTTCTAGATTTACTACATGTCCTAGTGGTGGCGGCAAAAAAGGTAGGATGGTTCAGGTCAAACCGACACTAACATTGATTTTCTTCTAGAAATGGACCATCTAAAGGAATCTCAAGATCCAACTCAGATATGAACCAGCATTTTTTGGATATCCAAATAGAGGAAGCCCATTTTGTAGTGGACTTAGAAAATAGTTCAGCTAGGTTAAGTAGGCCAAATGACACAGTTTGCCTAGAGGATTGAGTGGAAAGCATGCCATTGAGCCTAAATTTTCTAAGTATAAACCCACAATAAAGCCCCAAATACCTAAATACAAGCCCATACCTCATGCTGAGATCATTTGTAACAAGGCAAGATGTTGTAATCCCATCTTAGTGTGGTCACCAAAGCCCAATCCCCCAAGTCTGGTCTAACCATGATGAGGATTGAGTTGGCTAAGGAAGGCAAAAACTCTTTTAGTTTGGCTGCTATCTAGCAACCGGACAAGAAGAAAAAAAACTTATCAGGGGTCGAGAACCTCATCTAGCACTTCCCCAACCTCATCCGCCTACGATGTCACTGTAGAATTGATAAAGAAGGCCATTGGGAGAAACTATCCAGTATCGAACTATTAGAATGGTGATACAAGAAGGATAAAAAATAGATGAAAATTAAGCATGGAGAGGGGTCACAGCGATTGCTAGCAAAGTTATAAAGATCTCGGCCATCCATCTGATCCAATAAAAGTGCTGCTATGGAATTGTAGGTGGGCAAGAAAGCCCTCGTTCACAATAGGAAAAAGGCTTATTCAACTGCATAAACCCTAGATTTGTATTTTCTTTGAAACTTGTCTTGCTAACCGAGGTCTTCTTCTTGTCCAATGGGGACTTTTGATTCACTGTTATTCTCAAACCATTGAGTCACGAGGCCTTTCAGGTGGTATCATCACCATTTGGCAATAGAATTTTTGCTTCTATAGATATCTTCAATAATAGCATCTCGCAAGTGTTTGCTATTATTAGAGAACCAAATTCTGACCCTTAGCTCCTAGTTGCAGCCTACACTAATATGGAGCATTGGTAGAGAAGATCGTTGTGGAGAGAACTGTAATGTCCGGGCCCAGAACCTACTAGGCCCAATAAGAAATGGGCCCAGTTAAGGGTTGGGCCCAAATTCCACTGTGGGCAGTGCTGTATAAGGATTGAAATAAAAAATAATAAAAACGAAGGGATAAGACCGACAGGGAGGGGTGACCCTCACCCCTGCTGACAGCCGCTGCCGGCGCGCCGGAGACAAGGGGGGCGGCGGCCAGTCCCAAGGTATGGAGGAATGGAGAGGGAAGGGACCTCTCAGAGGGGGGTCTCATCCTTAAACAGTCCTTTAAGCCTATGCCGGCAACCCCAAAATGACAGACCCCCTAAACACCGAACGAGAGAAAGAGAGAGAGCCCGGAAGCTCCAAGAGGAAGGAGGAACCCCTAAGTCGGCAGAGGTGTTGGAGAGGAGGCACCGCAGGTCATCCCCGGAAATGGTAAGCTCCTGTTACCAAAATAAAAATAGAGGAGGGACTCCATGGACCTCAGTTGCAGTCACTGCCGGCTCTCGGTAGGGGGCTGCAGTCGGCCGGAGTCCATTCCCCTTCTTCTTCTTCAGTGGGATAGGGGGTCTTAGTGAAGAAGAAGAAGGGAGGAAAGAAAAGAAAATGAAAGAAAGAAGAAAAAGGAGAGAGGGAAGAGGGGACTCACCCGTGTGTGGCCGCGGGCATCGGCCGCAGGCGCGGTCGTGGGCTCAGCCGCAGGCGCGGCTGTGGACGCCGCGAGCTCGGCCGTGGCACTGCCGACTGTGGCTCGGCCCTCCCAAAACCCCCTTCTTCCTTCACAGGGGAAGAATGGAGAGAGGAAGAGAGAGGGTTTGGGAGTGAGAGAGAGAGAGAATAGGGGGTGGTGCCGGAGGGAAGGACCAAAGAAAAGAAAGAAAGAAAGAAAGAGAGAGGAGGAAGAGGCCGTAGATCCGGCCGGAGGAGAAGAAGAAGACCGGAGGACCGGCCGAAATGGCTAGGGCTTCCGATCGGAACCAAGGAGAGAGAGAGAAAGGAGAGGAGGAGGGGACTTGCCGTGTACGGCCGTGAGCGTCGCCGGTGCGGGCTCGGCCGGGGAAGCCGAGAGCTCGGCCGCGGGCTCGGCCGGGGAAGCCGAGAGCTCGGCCGCGGGCTCGGCCGGGGATGCCGCGGGGCTTGGCCGCGGACGCCGCCGGTCGTGGGCCGTCTCCCTCCGCTCGCCATCCTCCCCTCCGCTCGCCGTCCTGCCATCGTCGGAGAAGAGAGGAAGGGGGAGATCGGGAGAGAAGGAAGGAAAGAGAGGAGGAGGGGAGGAAGCTTCGGGAAGGAGAAGAAAAGAAACAGTGAAGAAAAAGAAAGAAAAAGAAAAAGAAAAAGAAAAGAAAAGAAAAAAAAAATAAAAAGAAAGAAAAGAAAAAGAAAAGATCCTATCGGGTTAGATCTGGGTTCGGGTCCGAAACCCGTTAAGCCTAATTGACCTATATGAACCCCATCTGGTTTTAAATCGAGCCCAAAGGTTCCAAATTGGGTAAATTGGACTTGGGCTAAATCCTTGGATGGGATCCAAGCAAGTAAATTCATAATATGATGAACTAAGAGATTTTATAATAAATAAATAGGGAATAATGTAATCCCTATTATGTTGTTTTAGGTGATTAAGGATTTGTCACCTGGACTTGAGCAATTTGGAAAGCGAATTGAAGTAAGTAATCTGTCTTAATCCTATCGTAGATCTTGTAATACGTTTTATAAGATGAACCAGTGTTTTTTTATACAATTTGAATTGTATGCATGATTAGTGAAGAATGTAAGTAACCTGTCCTAATCCTGTTGTGGATCATGTTATGTTATTAATGTTTCCTAAGCATTTATTTTAAGTATATATGTTTCATACATGATATGTTACAATGCATAAGTAACTTTAATGATCCCAGAAGCTATGGCTATGTATGCAACATGATGATACTGATAATCATGCATGTAAGTTTATAAAGTCTTAGCTAGCCCAGAGGCACTATAATGGGCTCAAAGATGCTACTGAGAATGACTGAGCCGTCAGTGGCTGAATAGTAACTGAGCTGCCCCGCCAGTGGCTGAATAGTAACTGAGCTGCCCCGCCAGTGGCTGAATAGTAACTGAGCCTGCCCCGCCAGTGGCTGAATTGGAATTGGGCCTGCCCCGCCAGTGGCTGAATAGTAACTGAGCTTGCCCCGCCAGTGGCTGAATAGTAACTGAGCTGGCCCCGCCAGTGGCCGAGTCTGACTTCGCAGTAGCATCCGAGAGTAAAAGGACCACGGCATGCCGGGGCACGGTTTCATATGCATATATTATGAAAATTGTTGTGATTTGCACTACTGCTTTGTTTAAATCGCATACTTATTATGCCATGATGATTATTAGATAAACATGCATGTCAGCTTCTCAAAACCCTGATTTACATGTTTAGTCTACTGGTTGATCCGGTAGGATTATGCAGGATTACTTACTGAGCCGTGTAGCTCATATCCGTTTATTTACTTTTTTCTTTCAGATCCTCACCACTGATAGCTGCCAGAGACACGTTAATTTGGTATTAGCGCTTCTTTCTTTTGGGGTAAAGCAAGTATATACTTTTGTGTATATAAACTACGTAGAAGCTCTGTATTTGGGTACTGACCAGCATGTTGTACTAGATGAATACACATGAAAAGATTTGGTTGGTTTGACTACCCTATTTCCCAGGTATGAGGCTGCGTGCTATTGTGGGCGGTAGTCGGCAATAGCACGGCCGTGTCACGGATCCGGATCCGGGGCGTGACATCTAGTGGTATCAGAGCAACAGGTTAACCATGAGTAAAAATTTTAAGTTTTAATAAGGGAATGGGTAGTTAAGTCTCATTCGGTGAGATTCCGCATAATTGGAAAGAAAGAAAAGATTTTATTAGTCGTATCATCGGTCAATCACGAAAATTGTTTGACACAAATATTTTAATAGGTGACAATGAGCAACAAAAAGAGAGAAGTTAGGGCTAATACAAAGCCATTCTAGGGGCATGGTTATGACAGGTATGGTATCAGAATTCAAGATTTAAGACTACCAAAAATTTTGGTGTTTTCAGACAGAATGGTAGCGAGCCATGCCAAAATAAAAATAAGCTAGTTTGGAGATTTCTCGATGGAGTAATTTGTATTTTGGATTATGATTAAAGTATATTTTGACTGATATAAAGTGGAGTACTAGCTATGGAATATTAAGGTACATGGTGGTTATTGGTGTATCAGTATATAGGTGATTTTGGAAGTTTAACTTGATACCGGATACTGTGGATAATACTTCTAGTTTGAAGTTAATTATTTTGATGGCAAGATAGGGTTCATTCATAAGTTGTTTAAGGCTTGGACAAGGAAAGCTTTTATATTCTTCGAGGTTAAAATCGGTATGACAATTATGCATGAAACTATTGTATAGAAAGAAAATATATCTGAGAATGACATTTAAGAGTTCTCCTTTGTTTACTTGGAATGTGACATATTAGATCTTTTCAAATTACAATGCAAGATTGGTATTTTGATTGAAAGTCATTTAGTAAATTCTGGGATAATTTCCAATCTTGAAGAATATTTTTGGCTCATTTTATATGAATGAAGTCGCTGAAAATGTAAAAAATTTAGTTAAAGCATTGTTATTTATTTAAGGGGATCTTATGTTGGGATACCCTTTCTTTACTCGTTCATGAAAAGGTAAAAGGAAGTTCTAGCTAAGTAACATACGATCTAGATGGAGGAAAGATTTGAAGTGCAAATACATATGAAGGATTAAATAGTTCTGTTGGTAGACAAATAGTATGGCGATCAAAAGTTATTAATGAATTCAAAAAAAAAAAAAAAAAAATTGATGTTTTGAATCAGAGTGCGCAGCGAAAACATAGTGGGCTGAATTAGTTCTCTAAGTTGGTCTGTAGTATTATTCCATTGATTCGGAAAGTTGTAATAATAAAAAGATTTGATCTGTTTTCTTCTGTAGTAGGATTTTCCTTGATAAATGAAAAGAAAATGATCGGATTTTTTGGGATATCGCTGTGCTACCTTAAATTCTCCAGTTTTATGTCATGCTAAGAAATTCTTAGCATCTCGAGACTAGAATTAACGGATCATCAATTTTGATCTCAGATCTGGAATATGCTGATATAAACCTCCGTCCTCCTAAACTTGAAGCTTGAGTTTCTTTAATTAATATCAACCCTCCATCTGATTGAAAGAAATTAAGGTTGTCAATTGACTTTGATGAATAACTATCAAGGGTGGATTGAAGTTGTTTATGATCTAATCTTGTGATAGATCGGGTAATCGAGAGCAGTTGATACTTGGACAAAGAAACTTGATCTTCTTATTCAGAATTAAGATGTTGATTCTATGAATAATCTGGAGAGAGAGCTATATAATTTCACCAGTGAGTTTTTTCTACTGTGGCAACTCCCGGAAGATTTTGAGCATCTTAAATTTAGTATTAACGGATGGATGGTGCCTTGGTTGGGCTTAGACCTGAAATGTTCCCTACTCCTAGCTATGACATCTTCGATCTACCTATCTAAAAGGGGTTTGAAGTTTTGCTAGGATAAAAGTTGATCATAAAATTGTAGGCAGGGTTAAGAGAAGAAAGAGGATTATAGATTATGAAAAGTATTTGATGCTAATGCTCTCACCTATTTCTATTAACCCGATTACGACCGTTGTGTGGACTTAATCGAAAGCAATTAATTTCTCGGGCCAAGGATTATAGCATCTAAGGTGGGAAGATTAGTCTTCTTTTGGAAGAGATCAAAAGAACTCCTATATCATAAATAGAAGGGATCAAGTTTTGAGGTGCCATAAATTTGCCAAAATCTTATCAGCAAGCATTTTAAGAGAGACTAACTGAGAACTAGAGGATGACTCAATGGTTGACTACTTTTGAAAACCAGAACCTAGGGTATGTTTAATTTCGAGGACGAAATTTATTTTAAGGGGGGTAGGATGTAATGTCCGGGCCCAGAACCTACTAGGCCCAATAAGAAATGGGCCCAGTTAAGGGTTGGGCCCAAATTCCACTGTGGGCAGTGCTGTATAAGGATTGAAATAAAAAATAATAAAACGAAGGGATAAGACCGACAGGGAGGGGTGACCCTCACCCCTGCTGACAGCCGCTGCCGGCGCGCCGGAGACAAGGGGGGCGGCGGCCAGTCCCGAGGTATGGAGGAATGGAGAGGGAAGGGACCTCTCAGAGGGGGGTCTCATCCTTAAACAGTCCTTTAAGCCTATGCCGGCAACCCCAAAATGACAGACCCCCTAAACACCGAACGAGAGAAAGAGAGAGAGCCCGGAAGCTCCAAGAGGAAGGAGGAACCCCTAAGTCGGCAGAGGTGTTGGAGAGGAGGCACCGCAGGTCATCCCCGGAAATGGTAAGCTCCTGTTACCAAAATAAAAATAGAGGAGGGACTCCATGGACCTCAGTTGCAGTCACTGCCGGCTCTCGGTAGGGGGCTGCAGTCGGCCGGAGTCCATTCCCCTTCTTCTTCTTCAGTGGGATAGGGGGTCTCAGTGAAGAAGAAGAAGGGAGGAAAGAAAAGAAAATGAAAGAAAGAAGAAAAAGGAGAGAGGGAAGAGGGGACTCACCCGTGTGTGGCCGCGGGCATCGGCCGCAGGCGCGGTCGTGGGCTCAGCCGCAGGCGCGGCTGTGGACGCCGCGAGCTCGGCCGTGGCACTGCTGACTGTGGCTCGGCCCTCCCAAAACCCCCTTCTTCCTTCACAGGGGAAGAATGGAGAGAGGAAGAGAGAGGGTTTCGGAGTGAGAGAGAGAGAGAATAGGGGGTGGTGCCGGAGGGAAGGACCAAAGAAAAGAAAGAAAGAAAGAAAGAGAGAGGAGGAAGAGGCCGTAGATCCGGCCGGAGGAGAAGAAGAAGACCGGAGGACCGGCCGAAATGGCTAGGGCTTCCGATCGGAACCAAGGAGAGAGAGAGAAAGGAGAGGAGGAGGGGACTTGCCGTGTACGGCCGTGAGCGTCGCCGGTGCGGGCTCGGCCGGGGAAGCCGAGAGCTCGGCCGCGGGCTCGGCCGGGGAAGCCGAGAGCTCGGCCGCGGGCTCGGCCGGGGATGCCGCGGGGCTTGGCCGCGGACGCCGCCGGTCGTGGGCCGTCTCCCTCCGCTCGCCATCCTCCCCTCCGCTCGCCGTCCTGCCATCGTCGGAGAAGAGAGGAAGGGGGAGATCGGGAGAGAAGGAAGGAAAGAGAGGAGGAGGGGAGGAAGCTTCGGGAAGGAGAAGAAAAGAAACAGTGAAGAAAAAGAAAGAAAAAGAAAAAGAAAAAGAAAAGAAAAGAAAAAAAAAAATAAAAAGAAAGAAAAGAAAAAGAAAAGATCCTATCGGGTTAGATCTGGGTTCGGGTCCGAAACCCGTTAAGCCTAATTGACCTATATGAACCCCATCTGGTTTTAAATCGAGCCCAAAGGTTCCAAATTGGGTAAATTGGACTTGGGCTAAATCCTTGGATGGGATCCAAGCAAGTAAATTCATAATATGATGAACTAAGAGATTTTATAATAAATAAATAGGGAATAATGTAATCCCTATTATGTTGTTTTAGGTGATTAAGGATTTGTCACCTGGACTTGAGCAATTTGGAAAGCGAATTGAAGTAAGTAATCTGTCTTAATCCTATCGTAGATCTTGTAATACGTTTTATAAGATGAACCAGTGTTTTTTTATACAATTTGAATTGTATGCATGATTAGTGAAGAATGTAAGTAACCTGTCCTAATCCTGTTGTGGATCATGTTATGTTATTAATGTTTCCTAAGCATTTATTTTAAGTATATATGTTTCATACATGATATGTTACAATGCATAAGTAACTTTAATGATCCCAGAAGCTATGGCTATGTATGCAACATGATGATACTGATAATCATGCATGTAAGTTTATAAAGTCTTAGCTAGCCCAGAGGCACTATAATGGGCTCAAAGATGCTACTGAGAATGACTGAGCCGCCAGTGGCTGAATAGTAACTGAGCTGCCCCGCCAGTGGCTGAATAGTAACTGAGCTGCCCCGCCAGTGGCTGAATAGTAACTGAGCCTGCCCCGCCAGTGGCTGAATTGGAATTGGGCCTGCCCCGCCAGTGGCTGAATAGTAACTGAGCTTGCCCCGCCAGTGGCTGAATAGTAACTGAGCTGGCCCCGCCAGTGGCCGAGTCTGACTTCGCAGTAGCATCCGAGAGTAAAAGGACCACGGCATGCCGGGGCACGGTTTCATATGCATATATTATGAAAATTGTTGTGATTTGCACTACTGCTTTGTTTAAATCGCATACTTATTATGCCATGATGATTATTAGATAAACATGCATGTCAGCTTCTCAAAACCCTGATTTACATGTTTAGTCTACTGGTTGATCCGGTAGGATTATGCAGGATTACTTACTGAGCCGTGTAGCTCATATCCGTTTATTTACTTTTTTCTTTCAGATCCTCACCACTGATAGCTGCCAGAGACACGTTAATTTGGTATTAGCGCTTCTTTCTTTTGGGGTAAAGCAAGTATATACTTTTGTGTATATAAACTACGTAGAAGCTCTGTATTTGGGTACTGACCAGCATGTTGTACTAGATGAATACACATGAAAAGATTTGGTTGGTTTGACTACCCTATTTCCCAGGTATGAGGCTGCGTGCTATTGTGGGCGGTAGTCGGCAATAGCACGGCCGTGTCACGGATCCGGATCCGGGGCGTGACAAGAACCTTCCGTGGCATTGCATAAAGGACTACCAACTCTTATAGCTAGAGACTTCAGTTGTATTGATGGGCCAACTAGAAAAGAGAGGGGGGGGCAAAGTGATCATCGATAAGATAAGGCGTAAGAAAATTTAAAGACTCTACTTTAACCAACAATCTACATGATTTTGGCTACACTAATGTTCAATAAACTTTATATAATAATCGTAATAGCTAGGCAAGAGCATAGGAGTGGATCAATAGAGCATTTGCAACCAGAAACTAGGTTCAAAGTTTCTTGATTATTAGGTACAGCACCTACAAAACATCTCCTCTAATTAAATATTCCATTCATATTAATACTTTTACTCTGATTCGTTCAAAATCTCCCTTCTCATTGACAAGTTCTGATTGTCTAACCCTCAATCTTGGAACATTATGCAAGGTACATGAAATCTATAAGTTCAAGGGAATGCAAAGCATCAAGTCCATAGAAGCCGAAGCTCACTAAGTGCGAGTTGAAACAGTAGAAGAAACTTAAAGATAACATCTTTAGAAGGTTGGACGAGATGGAATCTACTATTTTTGACTTGCAACAAAAGAAATGTGATCAAGGAGGCCTTTTTGGAAGAACTTGTGTCTCTTCATGCTTGCTTATTCCAGCATCGTTTTCTCCTTCACTAATAGGTACCTGAAGTTTAAAGTAGCTTGGCTTTGAAATGGAGATAGCAATGTAAGTTTTTTCCACAATTTGACTATGATCAGAATGCATAGAAACATCTAATATGATACCAGTGCCATTGGAAATGAATTGCTTTAGCTCTTCAAGTCTAGATAGGCTACGGATGTTGATGATGAGATTGCCCCATCTATTCCTCCTCCAAGTCATATGCTATTTAATTCTGATAATAAGATGTTATCAAGGAAGATGACTGAAAGAAAATTGAAAAACATTCTTTGACCGATGTTAGGGGATGAGGCCTTAGGCATGGATGGTTTTTCACCACTCTTTTCAATACATATTGGTCAATTGTTAAGAAGGAAGTTTGTCTTGCTATCAAACAATTTTTCATCACATTTTTTTCTACCTCAAGCTTGGAAAGTACTTCCATTACCTTGCTACCCAGAAGGCCAGACACAGTCGAATCTTTCCATTTCTAGTCAATCAATTTATGTACAATGCTTTACAAAATTTTGCCAAGTTTTTGGTGAATAGAATGCAAATTGTTTGAGCTCTTTAATCGATCAGCATTTGTTACGAGCAGGTGAATCTCTGATAACATTTTACTAGCACATAAGATTATGTGATCTTGAGAAAATTTTAGTATGGCATAGTCTAATAGTTATAAAATTGGATATGAAGCATGCTTATGATCTGATAAGATGGGCCTTTCTATACTTTTTCCTCCAGTAGATGGAATATCATGAGGGCTGGAACAATTGGGTGTGTAGTTACACTGTGAGTCCCTCATTTGCTTTGTTGCTCAATAGCATATATATTAAGGCCTTTTAATGAACGAGTGACTTGCAACAAGGGTGTCCCCTTTTACTACTTATTCCTTATTTATGTAGATGCATTATCTTGGATGCTAAATGCCTCAGTATCTAGTTATACTTTTCTTGCTCATCATCTGATACCTTCAGCCCCTTCAATCTCACACCTATTGTTTTCAATAATTGTGTGTTGATTGCCGGAGCCACTATATCAAATATTGCAGTTTTCAAGACTATAGCCAAGGACTATTTTTCAACATCTAGTCAGTGGGTAAATTTAAACATGTTTGTAATGAGATTTAACTTCAAGACTAATTCAATTGCAAAGAACCTACTAAATATTGCAAAATGTAATGACAAATACTATTACTTGGGAGGTCCGATTTCAGGAAGGAGGCCAACTATGTCTAATTTTAATTCTCTAATGCAAAAGATTCGTGATTAATTAGAGGGTTTGGAATGGATATCTTTATTTATGATGGGCAAAATTATGCTTATAAAGTTAGTAATTTATTCACTACCTATCTACCTGATGGCTAACATTATCATTCCAAAATATGTTATTTTAGAAGCTTGATCAAATCATGAGAAATTCCAATGGGGCTCTTTTGATAACTCTAAGAGAGTTCATCTACTAGCTTCTATTGATAACTCTAAATGATTAATCTACTAGCTTGGAACATGGTGTGTTAATATATGCGATATGATGGTTTGGGGGATCCCCCACTTTCCAAGTAGACATGAAGCCTTAATGACTAAGCATGTTGTTAGGTTTATTTTGGACTGGATAATTTCTAGTGTTTGTTGATAAGAACTATGTATAAATCATAGACTATTCATTCTCCTTTTATTCATACTTGTAACAGTTCTTCTATCTAGAAAGTTATTTGCACATGTTACTCTCCAATCTCAATTGAGTCGTACGAGATAGAAGGTCTACTAATGTCTTGGATGATCTATGAATTTCTTTATGCCACTTAAACACATTCTTACAAGTGTCAATATTGGCATTTTGTAGAATATGTTAGTGAAAGACTTGTTTGTAGAAGGAGAGAATAGGTGAAATGCTACTCTCATCTATCAAGCTTTTGATGAAGAACTAGCAAGAAGAATTCCATCCATGGTTGTGCTAGTGTTCAATTCTCCTTAGTGGCTTGGGTGGAGTACTTCTTCATGCTCTAAAGTAAAAGCCAGAAATTTGTACAAGCTCTATTGGGCCATCCTTTGACCAAAGATGTTGCCTATATTTGGAAGTTTGGTACTCATCTGAGAATACTGTGGTTCCTCTAAAAAGCAACTTAGAATCATCTTTCCTGCTGAAGTGTTCTTCATCAATGTGGTCTTCATATATCTCCTCATCACAACTGTTGTCTGGTATATATGAAACTGTTAGCCATACTCTTCTTGCATGTCTGACGCCAGTGAGTATTTGGAAGATTTTGCCTTTTTCTAGTGCAGTTACTATCCCTTCCTTCATTACGGATACTGTTTGTCAATATTTTAAGAAAAAGGTGGAAAGAAGCAAGGGTAGGAATGATGTGATTCTCATATGCTATATTATTTTATGATATTTGGTTGGCTAGCAATAGTTGTATATTTGAAAATACATCCCAAAGCCCTCGTCTAATCATTATAAAGGTTGCTCTTCAAACTTCAGAATCCATTCATCCCAATGCTACTCGGGAGTTTTTGATAGTAAAGAAATCTAGGATTTTCTATCAACAATCTTTGTTTCCACCTACATAACTCTTTTCACTTGAGCAACTCCACCTCCTAGCTTGCTCAAGACTAACTTTGATGGCAATGTGATCGGTGATGCAGCTAATTTTGTTGAGCCAAGTCTTTGTTTTTCTTGTGGCTACAAGTGGGTCGCACCTATCTGATATTACAATCTCAATTATAAAGTTTCGAGGGGTTTATGTTTATGCAATTATAATACTTTGGATGACTCACATTATGCTGGAAGATGACTCAAAAACTGTAATTTACTAGATAACCATGCCAGATGCTCATGTGAATGGTACTCATCTACTATATTATGATATTTGGTAGGTTACATTTACTATGAATTTCTTCAAGACAATTTATATCCACATATAGTCGAACAATATTGTGGACTAGGTATCTTTTTATATTGCAAACACATGAAAGACATCCATAATTTTCTTTTCTCTTTCTCTATTCAGCTTTGTGGCCTCTTATTTTATGATTCTAATAGATATATTTACACTAGAACAATATAATATTTTTATTTCAGCAGAAGGGGTAAAAGAAAAGAAAAAAAGAGCAGAGGTAAGAAACCCTTCGCCTAACCATCATGGTTGGTTGCCATTCAGCATAGGATTCCTTAAGGACTACTTTAGGGATGTAGCTAATTCTCCTACAATTCTTCAAGGTTTGATAATAAATATAATGATTTATTCTCCCAATGGAGAGAATTTGTTATTACCTTTCCGAAAGAGTGTCCAAGGAATAGTTTGAGTGATAATATAATCATAAAGTCAATAACCTAAAAAGAAATGATGAGGTCGCATGGAGATCTCTAGCAAAAAGTTCCACTTCTTATGTGCGGCTTTCCTATTGCTTCGCTATTAATCCTCATATATATATAGTATATAGAAAAAGAAACAACAAGATAGTTACATATCAACTATCTCATGCTTTTTATGTGAGGCTTTCTTCTCATCATATTACCACTCATCTCTAAAATACAACGAGGATTAAGCTACTTGGTAATCTATTTTCTGAAAGCAATTTTTGTCCTAATATTTCACTAAGGAATAAAAAGATGGAGGGTGGTTCTTGACTGGCCTAGCTTCCAAATATGAGTAACCAATTTTGTACTAGAGCATATGGGAGGTATGACAAATATGCCCTAGACTCTATGAAAATATAATGTTTCAACTATGAAGTAATCAAGCATTTATAAAGTTATTAAAGGATTATACAAGCAATGCACCCAGCATAAAGATTCTCAAGAGGAGCTTCATTATTAGTACCTTGAGTGATGTAGAGCAAGATAAATGTCCTAAATGGAGCCTCATGAACGTCAATGGAGGTTTGAGATAAATATCTTTACATATAGTTACCATTCTATGAATAATTTGGAAAGTATGTTACCACCTTTCTTTCCTTGATAAGAATGTAGATCCCTCATATTTGCTTGAAGACTATCCAGTTTACCTTATAATAATGGTTCCAAACGTCTCATGGGCCAATTAAACTGTAAAAATATTTGGGTTAAGGGGCAGCCTTTTCACTTTGAACAACGGACCAACTTGAGAGCTCCCTATAGGCAAGATGGTTAGGTTACTAGGGTTAGATTCTTCTTGCATGTCTCTACCGGATTAGTTATTGCAAGTCGATACTTAGCCAATTTTAGCAAAAATGTCCACAGGTAGAAACTAGGGTACCAAGATAAATGGTTAATTTTTCAAATAAGAGCTCTTTATGCTTATTATCAAAAATTATTTCCTTACCTCAATCTCCTTATTAAGGAGGTAAGTATGTTTCTTGAAAGACTATCTTGTAATCATAGAAATTGTGAGTAGTATTGGCACTTAAGGTCTAGCACCTTTCATTACAATATACATACTAGGAGATTAATATTGCTATAGACTAAGTGACGGGACGTGAAGAGCTAAAAGTACAACGAGACTATAGCTTTAACTTTTAGCTTTAAAACATGTCGATGAGAGCTCATTAATTTATTAATGTATTAGCCAATTGCAAAGAGTTTTTTATTACAAAAGTTTTTCATTTAAGTGGTTGTAGTGGCTATTTAGAGTCTTTAAATGCTTAAAAGGAACCATATTCTTTATATTACACAAGATTCTAGTATTAGAGAGTTATACTGGGAAAGTTAGAGTATTGATAATTTAGATATTCTGTATGCTAAAAGATATGGACTCCTTTCTAGTGATGCTGCTTTCTTTGAGGTGTTGTTGAAATATACAGTATTTTTTAGAAGCACCTCGGAAGCTAAGCTTATAAGTTTTGTAACTTACATGGAAGTTGTTTGACTTAGATATTTGATTATTGAAATCCCATTAAGCAAGAATCATTTCTAGGGAATATGATCACCAAATTTTAATACGGTTACTGAGCCTAAAAAAACAAGATAATTAGACATATTCTAGGAAGACATCAATATATAAAAGGCCTTCTTAATAAATGTATCATCTCCTTTGAATTTGTAAGTATTGCGAAAAGGGTCTCTCTAGGAATGCAGCTCCAGGGTGATCAAGGGAAATGGAATGAAAGCCGATAACATAGTCATTGATGGTAAAAACCCAAACATTTATTATTGAAGATCTCATAAAGAAAGTTTGATGCAGAGAAGCAAGTTGAATGCTTGATTATTAGAGTGCCTCTATTTTCATTACATGATAGACTAGAAAGAGTCAATGACTGAAAGAGCCCAAGGTAGAAATTTATGAGGTACTAGTCTTGGTACTTTTGAAAGGCTCCTTTATGGTGTTGTTAGGCCATATAAGTATTAGACGGTTCGTTCTCTAGAAACTCTCAAAAAACGTCAAGATACCAATATATGGATATAAATAGTGAACTAGTCCAAACTTTGTCCTATATTTGCTGTGTGTATGGCTAGTAGAAGTGTAGTTCAGGGACTCGAGTCAAAACTCACTTCACCACAGTTTCTTGGATGGAAACCACCAATACTATGTATAGGTTCCAGTTCAAATGACACCTTATATTGTATAAGTTGCCAAATAATTATTTTGTTAGTTGTGAAGCTCGTCAAAGATTTTGAAATTTGAGTTTTTTTTGATTAATTTTATCTATTTAATTTAAAATTTCAAGTATGTTATTTTCTTTAAATTTTTAAGTTTCAAAATTTTCATTTTATTTAGTTATTACCTCCGACTAGTGCGTTATTCATTTTAAAATATTAGAGGGTTATTGAGATCTTTTTGACATGATGGGAGAGATTGGGCCAACTAGGCATTCAAAATCTTTCTAGTCTATTTATTGAGAGCCTTGTGATTAGGATATCACCACATGAAAAAGAAAGAAAGAAAAAAAAAACAAGAAGTCTTTCTAACACCTCTATTATTTCCCTGCACATTTCTTTTTTTTTCCATCAACATAATTCCTTCTTTTCTCCAATTCATTTCACTCCTCTTTCTTCAATGGACATGCACATAAAGGAGGTTTTTAAGTAGCCAACATTTGTAGCACCTCCTTAGAGAGAGGCATCGATGGCTCTCGTTAGCAAACATGCACCTCATCTCAAGCTGGCCATTTTGTTTTTGATACATCAGATATTCTGCATGATATTTTAGCTTTAATTCTTATTTTCCAACATTGATCATTTTTAATTAATTTCCAACACTCTGTTGGGTAACCCGAGCAAAGAGTATACTCAAATGTCCTTCTATATGGTGGTAAAGTGACTAAAACTCATCAAAACACTTCAAACAAACAAGTAATTTCGCCAGTTCGGGAGCAATTCACCAAGTCCTAATAAAGGCAGGATTTCATCAATTGTGCCAGTCCTAATAAAGGCAGGATTTGATCCTTAATACTCCAAAGTTTTCGCTGGTTGCTGCAAACATTTGGCTGAGGGTGGCAAATACCTTGACCAACACAAGAGTCTTTTGGATTTTGAAGCCATGCATTAGCTGTTCAATTATTTTTATTATGAAACAGTAAATTCCTGCCTGCACCATGCCTTAACAAGAGCACAGAATATGTGTCCATCAAAATAAAAAACAAGAATTAGACTTGCCTTGTTTGTCTGGATTTTCTGGTTACTTGATTGTTTATGTTTCATTTAGCTACAGTTATTTTATTCTTTATTCAAGAAAACCAAAAAAATAAAAAAAGAAAACAAAGCAAGAATTAGTAGGGCATGTTCAGCTCCAGAGAGGAACATGCAAAAGATTAAGATGTAGGGGTTCTTCTAAATAAGTGCCTTCCTATACAAAATAAATAAATATGAAAAAGATCACAAAACACCCTGCAGGAATATCATTGCAGCAAGAGAACTATATAATTAACATTTACATTTCCCATCTAGTGCGCTTATAGCCTATGTATAGGCCTCTATATATGTTACTTAGTTTTGACATACAAGGAGGAGGAGCAAATGAGTTTTGCTACAATTAGCTCCCTCCAGTTTCAAAATCGACGACATACTTGCATGAAGTTACTTACAAGTTCATAACATTTATCAGACAAAAATCTGTTTTAGATTTAACATTAACTTACTAGCTCTAATGCTTGAATGATGCTTGTGTTAAGACAGCAATGATGATGATGATCCAACAGCTCAAGTGTGTTGTGGGAGCATCATGATGAAGTAGACATGACTCTGTAAAACAATGAACAAAGCACCACCTAAACAGCCCACATATACAACATCATGAGAGTCCATTTGTAGCTTGAAGATTAATATCTGAAGACTAATAGCAGTTGCATGATTTCACTTCATCGGCGATGGCCCTATGGAAGTGGAACCACCTTGTAGAATGGTACACTTCTTTGAGGTAAAGATCCATCTTCTTCGTCATCATCAAACTCAAGCACATAGCTGCCAAGAACAAAAAGACAATGTAGATACAAGAAAAAAAAAAACTTAAATACATATAGTTCCATAATACCAACGGATCTACACTAAAGGTTGGCCCTAAATCTCTCATCATAGATAGAAAAGGCATCTTAACACTCAGGAGGGAGGCTTAATGATATATGTTATAATGTCAATTAATGAGATGGGGGGTGAGATTTAGTGCCAAAAATTAAATGATGGGCAAGAGCTTTGCAGGACAAATTCTAAGAGTAAAGAAGTATGGAATGCAACAACAGTGGAAAGAGAAGTGAAATAAATACCAAAGTAACACAATTTTATTATGGCATTTATTATTTATTATACTAAAAAACAAGAGAGTTGAAGATACAATTTGAAAACTAGTTGAAGATAAAATTTGAATACTAATTCCAGATTTATGTGATCAACGCATGCCCTGAGCTTGAAAACACTTCAACAAGACAGCCCTAAAGACCAGCAAAACTCTAGGGCTCCAAATGTAGGGCAATAAAGAGGGCTAGAAATACATGATAAGCATTGTAAAGATGAGAAGACTGAGGTGGATGGTTTACCATGAATATTATGGTGAAAAATTCACCAATAGGAAACAAAATAGAGGAGAACTAATTGAATTGGTATAAGCATTCAAATCAAATATTCAATAAGGTCTTTGGGAAAGGACTCAAATTTGTTGAGAACTAATGATGACAGCAGATCTAGTTCCAAACAAAAATTAATGGCAAGCTATCATTAAAACAAATTCTGATGCTCGGTATTGCTCATTATGGTTATTGTATGCATGCATAACAAAACGTCATCAACAATAGCAAAGCATTTTTTTTTGAAAGTTATAGCAAAGCATGTTAAAAGCTGCATATTCGTAGTTAAATAATTTCATTCTTGGTGGTGTAAGTTGTTTTCAATAACTTCTCTATATTGAAAAATATATGATGCCTCAGATCCTTATATAAAATAGCTCATCTGGAGTTATAAGCATAGCACTAAACTAGATTAAAGATAATATCATTCTTGGTGGTGTTAGTTGCTTTCAACAACTTCTCTATAGCAAATAACATAAAATGCCTAGGATGCTTTTGAAATAGAAAAGAGCACATCTGGAGTTATAAGCATAACACTAAACTACATCGTAAATATCTTTCTTGGTGCTGTTAGTTGCTTTTAACTGCTGCTCTATATCGAATAACATATGCTGCCTAGGATACTTGTGAAATAGAAAAGAACACATCTGGAGATATAAGCATAGCACTAAACTAGATCATAGAAAACAACATTCTTGGTGGTGTTAGTTGCTCTTCTCTATATCGAATAACATATGATGCCTAGTATACTTGTGAAATAGAAAAGCGTTCATGTGGAGTCATAAGCATAGCACTAAACTAGATTATAGATAATATGATATGAAATATCTCTTAACAGAGAGAGGACATGGCTACAAGGACAAAAGACTTACTCATCAGATTTCCTCTGGAAGTTTGCAAACCATTGTAAGCACCATGTAAAGAAAGAGAAGAAAGTTAGTATATTGTACCACTATCATGAAGAAATATCAAAACCACTAGAAAGTAAGCTTTATTGCCTGCAATGCACGAAAGAATGAATGAGAGGATTCTATTTTACATGTATTCAGATCAATGAATAATGTTTACATAAGATTTGAAGCAAGGTACGTCAACTTGATACCAAGACCCATACCGATGCCACCCTGTTACCATACCGGTACGCCCAGTGCGGGGGCCGGTTCAGCGTACTGAGTGGCAGTACGCCCTCCATACCATATACTGGCACCGAATCGGTATGGTACGGTATGCCCTATACCGCCCGGTTCGATATGGTATGATGTACCTTGATTTGAAGTGAGTGTAAATTGAATGCATACCAAAAAGTCCTTGACATGCACATGATCATGCTCTAGCAAGCAGAAGTAATCTTAAATGGTTTGAAAAATCATAACATGCATGCTCAAGCATATAAACAGGTAGAACTGCAATGTAAACATCATTGACCCAAAATATCTACTAAACCAGATCATAGTGTCAATTAGGATGAGATAATCATATATGATAGCTTTTATGGCCATTGATCAAGATGCATACCAGATGGATTTGGATGTACTGCAAGTTTACAATGGACGATGGATATGAAAGTCAGAAAAAAGGGATTGAGAGAAACCAAGGATGTGCACATGCATGTTTATATGATTGTATGCATGTGCATGTATTCCTCATCTGTTTCTTTCCATCTCTTATATTCTTATATGAACTACTGCAAAAAATACAATAAGGTAGGGCCCTCAGAGGACACATCCACCTAGTATCTAACTCATAAATTCTTTATTGGAACATTAACAAAATAATAAAGAATTCTTTTACATGTCAGAACCACAAATTTAATGACTGAAATCAAACAAATCATGCAGATTACATTCAAGAAGAAAACATGAAAGAGATCTCCTATACAAAAAATTCTAAACTGCAGTGTCAAATAAACGTCCATCAATAAAAGGAGTCCAGATTAGAGGATCAGAAAACCAATTACCTAATCATAAATCTTGTTAAAGTTGATATGAGTAAATAAAATTTAAAAAAAAATTCTTCCGCATTCACCTAAAACCAGAATTTTTCAAATATAAAGAAACAAAACTATATGCTAGTCATATTTCTTTATCAATAAAAGATGAAAAATTAGTGATTGATGCCAAACCAAAAACCACATATTTAGAGATTATAGGATACAGTATAAAAAGTGCAGTTCAACTGTTATTACCTTACGGTGATTGACCACAGTTGCCTTATACAAAGCTGTAGTTCCAGGATAAACAGCCAAGACCTGCCTGCCTGGGAGAAAATCTAGTGCACTAGAAGGATCATTTTTCTTTGGAAAAGGAATGATGCGTGACATAGGCAGCTTGTACTTCCTGAATTATAAGAATACAAGAGATCATAATCACCCACAGATTGGCAAATTGTGATTAGTACATTTTTTATAAGCAAACTATAAACCAACAACATATACATAATAAAAGCCTTAAGTATTTTGTTTCAATCAATTCCTGAATCATGTACAGGTGTGAACAATAACAAATTTTTAGTGCATTTGAATATCATTTAAGTCATATAGATATAAATGTATGGATATCTCATGCAGCATGAAATCCATAGTCCCCACACAGAAACAAAATTAAACGGTAATTTTACCACTGTTCAATGTCTACCTGGCCAATAAGGCAGTAGTTCATAGAAAAACCCAAGGTAGCATAAAAAGGAACAAAAAGAAAATAGCTGGATTTGAAAAATGTATCTAACATGTATGGAAAACAATGATTCTCCATAGTTGCATATATGACAATTGTTAACAGTAAAAATGAAGATGCCAATGTTGCAGTGGATGCAGTTCCTACCAAGGCATAACGCTAAACATAAGTTATAATATGTGGGAACCCTTTTTACATAAAGTAAAATAGAAACACAAGGTTGATTTTGTTACGAGGCATATGGTATGAGAGAGGAATCTGGCCTCAAGGTATACAATTGATCTGCTGACAAGAAAAAATAATTCAAGAGATACTACACCAGTAAATTTAAGAGGTGATAGAAAGGTCCGCTGTTGTAATAACCCCAAAATTTTTTTTATATATAAAAAGGGATAGAATAGTCCTTTAAAATTGATATAAGGGGTAAAATTGGAAGGAATCAAAAGATAATGGCATAGTTGTAGATATGTTGAAGTGTTAGGGGCAAAATGGGAATTTAATAATATTAAACAAAGGTGAATAGTGCTTTGATGTGATTTAAATGGGGTGGTTGGTGGCTCACGGGAATGAAGCAAAGAGAAGAAAGGGAGGGGTTCTCAGGCGACAGAGAGGAAGAAAAAGAAGAAGAGGAAAGGAAAGGAGGAAAGGAAGAAAGGAAGAGGAAGAAGAAGAAGAAAAAGAAAGGGAAAGGAATCCCGGGTGCACTTCCAGCTGAAGGGAAAAATGTAGATCTCCTTCTCCTCTACGCAAGGACCTCGATTTCCAAAAAGAAAAAGGTAAATATCCGTCCCTATCTAGTCTTTTGATGACATTAGGCTATACAAAGGGTGGATATAGTCTAGAGGGGTCGGATAAGGGTTGTAGAGGCGGTTAAAAGAGGAAGAATCGGATTTTGACAAATTTTTCCGGCACTACGGAAAAACTATGTCGAAGTCCCAACTTCGGCAAATTATTTAGAGGGTCAAACGACCTCCGATAGCAATGCATGTTACCTCTTTGGAATCCCCTATGAGTGTAGAATGTTAGGTAAAAATTTCATCAAATTTGGAGTTTGGAAAGTGGATCAAACCCAGGATGAAGTAACCGGCTGTCGGTCCGGGTTACTGTTCATCCGGGTGGAAAATAAGGGATTTCATGCTATAATAAAGTATTAAGCCTAGATCAAGCTAAAAGGGACCTTGTACTCATGCAAGGGAATCCCTGGTATACATAAATGATGAGTTAATTAATAGAAAAAGAAAAAAAGAAAGAAAAGAAAAGATTTAGGGAACGGGGGAGTTGAATCAATTAAAGTTCCCTATATTATAATTGGCACGTAGATTATAGCCCTTGATACAGGACTAAATGTATTGTAAATGCATGTCACAATTGGGCAAGAAGCTAGGGAACAAGAGGAAGAAGTTCCCCACTGCCAGCTGTAGATTTTTGGAGGCGTATCAGGGCTGTGCCAGATTGACAGATGAGTGGGAGTCATGTACTTTGCACTATGAGCATCCTTAATTCATTTTCATGAATGTCGCCAAGTGTGAATTGATTCCACTTGAGCATATTGATTGATATTGTAGTAGATTCCTCTATAATCTTGATTCTCCATGCTTGATTATTCTGTACATGCATTTGAGGGAACATTGAGAGGAATTACGAGGGGTTGATGAGTAATCAAATTGATTCCGAATTGTTGAATGATTTCTTTTGTAAATTGATTTCATTTCCTCTATTTTAAAGACTTGTGAGTCGTAGCTTGATTATACTCTTTTATGAGTAATTAAATTGGTTCCAAATTGTGAAATAACTTCTTTTGTAAATTGATTTCGTTTCCTCCATTTCAAAGATTTGTAGAGCCCTTTTTAGTGGTATATTGAGTTGTATTGCACTTCCTTGACCCTCACTCCTAACCCTGATGTTAGTTTATGATTGGGTCATGATCGAGTGAGTGGTAATCTTGATTATACTCCTTTTTAGTAGAGTATTGGGAGGGTGCATTATGGCATTTATGCATGGCTTGGCAGTATCTGCAAGACACCTATAGTCGATGGGGTTGAACATCGGCCTTTGTGCACATAGTAGCCTTCTGGGTGGGCGGAGCCCAGTCCCTTCCTAGGGGGGACACGGCCCTAGGCGTAGGATCGGCCGGTCCTACGACTTATATTCTGCTTGCCGCCGGGCATAGTAAGACCCCGCGAGGTGCAGTATGGCTTTCCGCGGATGTAGAATTCCCGCGAGGTGCCGTTTAGTATGTAGATGTGAGATGGATTTCTGTTCTGGATACTGGCCGGCATTTACATGATTAGTGTGGTGTTTTATCCTGCATATGCATGTGACAGTAGGGAGTTGTTGCTGGTTCGCCTGGGGCGTAAAACCCACCTTCCGACAGCTGTCTAGCATTTACATTATCGATATGGTGTCTTATCCTGCATATGCATGTGACAGTAGGGAGTTGTTGCCGGTTCGCCTGGGGCGTAAAACCCACCTCCCGATAGCTGTCTAGTGATGATTTCAGCATATTGACACCTGATTTGTATGTTCCAGCATTATGATCTGTTGAGCATATTCATGAGTAGCATATATGTTAACTTGATTATTCCATATATGCTTCAGATGAGTTGATATTGTTTGTGGTGATATTGATGACTTACTCCATATTCTCTATGTTGAGATCATGTTCATCTTATTATTGATCTTGAGATTTCACCTCGAGCCATGATTATATCTGGTCTCATGTGCATAGTACTCTCTACTCCACTCACTGAGTATTTATATACTCACTCCCCAGTTTGGTGTTTTTGATTGCAGGGCAGGTATTGTATAGAGAAGAGCAGGGTTAGAGATTGCCTGCTAGCTGTGCCGCTCCATAGTATAGTATAGTATAATGTAGATAGAGGTTTATACCCTTTTGGTGTATTATAAACCTTCTGTTGTATATAGTATATATTTACAGTCATAGATCCTGTTGTGGATATGGGTTTGACCATGGATGGAATGGGAACCAGATTTTTATACATATGAGTTATATGCCTGAGATAATGTATTGATATATATTGTCCAGGTTCATTATGTGACGGATTATGTGATTGCTGCTCTGACAGGTAGTGTGTTGTATGTATTGAGATAATCCTGACAGGTCACTATAGGAAAAGTGATCATCTTGTGCATGCATCATGCCAAATTTTTCAAGATTTATTGATGATTGATAGGTAGTAGGGTTCTACGCGGTAGCTGGTGGCCTTATGCCTACCCGCACCCTAGGACCGTCGCGGCGGCCCGCCGGGAACGGGACGGGGGTCGTGACAGCTGTACCGACCATACCGACGTACCGGTGGGCACCGGTACCGGTACCATACCGAACCAAACCGGTATTGTACCGGTTCGGCTAGTTCGGGCCAAAAGCCAAAAAAAAAAATTGACATCGGTACGAGCCGGTCGGTACGGGCTGGTACCGGTTCGGTACGGGTCGGTACAGGCCGGTACCGACCGGTACGGGTTGCGAATAGTCGGAACCGAAAAATATAGCTGTACCGTACTGGTTCCGTCCGGTACCAGTACGTACCGGCCCGTACCGATCAGTATGGCAGACCATGGGTGAGAGTCTAAGATACATGCAGAGGTGATGTTTAAGGATGCACAACCATGAATACAAGGCCAAAAGAACAGTATGACCAAGATAACTAATCAACAGAAAGAGTAATGGTGCAATACTAACATGCAAAGTCTGATGGAGAAAGATTTGCCACACAAAGCTGATCACAGAATGCAGAGTAATAAATACAGACATAACAAGCATAATAAACGCAATTTAGTTTTAGCTTATGAATGATGTACTTTGACCACCAGTGAACTTTGACATGGTGAGGTTGACAATAAAACTTCAGGTTGACAAAGTGCATGGTGAACAGGTTGAAAAAATCTTTTGATAGCATAGTAGATTGCTGAGCAAGATACAGAGCGGAAATGCAAAACCTTAGGCAGATGACACTAGGAAATAGGTAGTCAATGCAGATGAGAAGCAAGCCACTTATAGTTACCATACATGGTGATCAGCAATTTGTGCCTAAAGGCACAATTCACAAAACTCTGAATGTGGTGTGGAGACAACGATCACAGGAATTTCAAGATGTGTTCTTCCAAGATGAAGGGTCTGGTGACTCTCGTACTCGGTATAACAACAATGTCTATACAGAAAATGAAACTATTCCCAACATATCATGTTTTATATGTGAATTGGAAGACTCCATAAAACAAGAAATTAACTGAATTCTAGGCACAGGGCTAGATAAATAGAACTGGACTGTTTTAATGATAAAAAGATTAATTCCAGAAAAGGGATTCAAGAACAAAAAAAAAGGATGGTGAAATTCATCAATTGAACCAATAGTGTGCAATAGTAAAAAATGGTTTTTTCAAGAGCCGAAATTGAAAGCAAAGGGATGAGAAGGGTGAGGCAGAGAAATGCCTCCAACAGGAAAAGAGAGATGTATTAGGTGCTCATAATCAGTCAGAGAACAAACAAAGAAACAGTTAATAAAGTGCACTGAACCAAATAAATTAAAAAGACTGACACAGAGATATCTGAGATGGCAGGTTCAAAAACTAGCAAGAAGATGTGGATCGCATGTGACTAAAGATTTGTTAGTCAAATAAGCTAATGTCATGTATTTTGAGCCTTATTTTTGCAAACTTGCATATTTTAGACAACCTGTTAGTTATCAACATTGCTTTAGGGCTTCTTGATTACTCACCTCAATAGTATGGTTAAAAAAATTCATCATCGCTCTCCCTTTAATCTATTCTTTCAGCCTCTCCACCCATCTTCTATTTTCACAGATATATATATAGAGAGAGAGAGAGAGAAAGAGAGAGAGATTTAACACCTTTCTCCTTTTTTCATTGTTTCTACCTTTAACAGACAACTGGCAGAAGTGCTAATTGTAGGACATCAAGCACATGTTGGACTGAAATTATCCATTCAAGGATACCTGAATCAAAACAGAGTACTAGACCTTGTTCAGTCTATGCACAATGGATCACCTATAATACGCTTACTGCATTTAAACAGACCAGTCATTACTCTGCCATCATTGCTCTTGAGCTTACTGCTTCTTGTCAAGCTTATATAGTATGAGACCCCAGGTCACCATATGGTATTAAAGTATATGAGAAGTGATACAGCAGTGATTGAAGATCACTTGTTCCACATCACTAAAGGATGCAATGGATGAAAGAACTGGATCCAAAGTCTTTCTGATCATTAATCTGAGCCACAAAGTGTCAAAATGGCACGATTATCAACTTATGAAAGTGTCTTGGACTAATCCATCCAATCAAAATGAACAAGGAACAATTTGAAACCTGAAATCTGCTTAACCAGTTCAGATTTTGCTGAGTCTTCAGTTTTTAGTCTTGTGCATTTTTTTTGTTTAATTCAGTATGGTGATAGCTTAAGAATTTTTTTTTAGCAGAAAAAGGGAAATCCAATGTTTGGCACTATTTACACTACCCTAAAAAATAACGCCCCATGAAATCCCTCTTTCTTTCATTTCTCCACTAGTAAATTCTTATTTCATGTCAAAGATAGCTGGGGGCTAAGTTGTTTAACTTTTAACTATATTACCTGGACACTCCGTTTAAGTTGTTTGTTTGGAAGTGTCGATACTTTTGGACACTTTGACACGACATGACAAGACATGGATGGACACTTCACTCCATACCCTGTTGACATTAGCAAAAATTAGTTTGATGCTTAGGACTTTTTTGGGGAGTGTCCGGCAGCACACTCTTAATTTTAAATGCTGAATACTCAAAAGTGTCCTTATATTTTTTTCAATACCAAGTTATCAAGGTTTTGTGGAGATTCAAGTGAAGTGTCCTTATGCTTTTAACATAAAGTTATCAAGATTAGGTGGACATTTCAAGCAAAGTGTTATTATATTTTTCATATAAAGTTATTACAATTATATGAACACTTTAAGTGAAATATCATAATATTATAAATATAAATATATCACAGTTAGTTATCAACTTATGTGCCTCAACACATCTTAATTAAATTTATTACAATTATATGGACACTTTAAGTGAAATGTCATTATATTATAAATATGAATATATCACAGTTAGTTATCAACTTAAGTGTCTCAACACATCTTGAATAACTTTATATGTATCTAACAAATAAATTAAACAATATACAAAACCGTGGCTATTTTATTAATTTATTTGTTAGATAGCATCTATAACTCTCCCCTGTAAATTTCTTTTTTTGAATAAGCATCAAAATGCACAAGCACATGTGTCCTTGTATGTTATGTATACCTGTGCCTAGGTTTTTAGAGGTTGTGTGTGTGCGCGTGCATGTGCACATGTGTGGGTGGGTGGTTTTATAAGTGGACTGCATTGAGATCCAAAGCACTGTAGGGAAGACATTATTGAGAAATAAACAAAAAGCCTGGTATGACTGCTTTTCCTTCTCGTACTCCTCCTTGTCATATTTCTTCTTATTTCTCTCCTCTATCTGCTAGTTTTCTCTTTTCTTATATATTTCTGTTGTTATTCTTCTTCTTGCTGGAATATTTGAACTGTAGATTGGTTTTTCAGCAGGATAATATATCAGATTTGTTAAAATCTTATCTCTCTCACTTATGTTTATTAATTTATTACTGTTATTCTTCTTGTGTTTTGGTAATGCTGTTATTCTTCTTTAATTGCTTAATTCTTCATAGCTGACTCAGTTATGTGTCGTAAACTAGCATAACCTGACATGAAATATTTCTTTCGCTCCTCCTAATCTCCTTGAGCCTAACCACTGATTTTTGTTTTCAAATTTTGTTAAATTAACCAATTGACCTCAACAGCTTAAGCTGAAGAGAATGGGCAATGGCATATATTAGGCCTAACATCCCCCACTGATCACATACATTGAGACTTATGACCTCCAGCAAACTTAGACAAGATAACAATTAGGTTAATTAAATAATTATTGGCATTTTGAAGGGAATTGAACTCATGGCCTTCCAGCAAACTTTGGCTTTGTTGCCAACTGGTCCCAAAACCTTAAGCTGACAGGGAATTCCCACCCTATCAACTGGTCCCAAAAGAAGGGATGGACAAGGTGGCTCAACAAGTTCATCTAATTTGACATAAAGAAAGCCCTAGAAATCTTGGCCATAGTTTCAAAACATCCTATCTAGAAACCTTAAGAGAGCTACATGAACTTTCTTTTCCTCTCACAAGCTACTAACTTGTTTATCCCTTCTTTTCCTAGTGTAGGACAGGAATTACTCAGTTTTTGAACAAGCCTTGATAAATCCTTCTCTTTGGCCTGTCATCAGTTATATGCTTTACATCCTCCATGCTGAAGTGAGCCAAATACTGAGGCCTTCCTTGACTCAGTATGATTTTTCAATCTAATCCTGTGGAAAGAATATGTCAACATCTATTCCAAAACTTTGAAACATTGTTTCCTTCTATTTATGTTTGCTACTTGGTTTCCATGTTAGATCATTCTGCTGATCAACTTTCCGACACACAGAGCAGAGAGGGCCTCAAAAGCCCTCTCTCCCCACTCCCTTGCCCTAATTCTGGTCGCCGCCAGCCACTCTCTCTTCCTCTCTCTCTCTCTCTTTCTCCCTCTCTCCTTCCGCTGGTTTCTCGGGCAGTTCAGGACGGCCCTGCCAACATTGGTTTCAATGCCTTCCCCTCAGCCTCAACTAGTTATTTGATTGCTCCTATCCTGAATCAACTCCGTGGCAGATTTTTTTTTTTTGGGGCCACTGCATCAATCTGGACCATTAATTTCAGCATCTGTTACATGATCATTCATCTATCTAGTTTGGTAAACATGAAAATACAACTATTTCTGATTTAGTAAGAATGTAGAAAAAGAAAAAATCAGTCATCAAATAAGTATGTGTACTTCATTTCAAGGACACAGAGAAGAAGTATCCAAGTCATTCTATACATATTAAAGATATTATTATGGTTGAAAAATGAGAGCTAGAGAATGCTCCTCATCACAAATTTGTGATGAAAAAATACTACGCCATAAATTAGTTCAACATCCTGTTTCTGGTGACTTGGAATTTTTAAGGGATGCCCAAAAAGAGATTGCTAATACGAAAACAGAATAACACAGAATAGCATGCTCAGTCTTTTTGCAACAAGTAAAACTGAATGCCAAAAAGTTAATAAAAAATAAAGATGAGAGATTGTACATAAGCTACCTCTGAACACTTTCTTCATCATCACCAGGCTCCTCATCAAGCACTTCAAATCTGCACATTTCATAAAGATTGGCAATATAGAGAGTACAATATGATATCCCAATAAAACCCACTAAATGTAACTATGATCTTGCATAAGCTTTTCAAAAATAGAATTTAGAGTAAGGCGTAACACAATCAATAAAACGGTAATGATTGCAATTATCTCATTACAGTACCAAACTATGTTTATTTTTATCTTTGTGGAAGCCATCCAAATAATTTTAGTTTTCTTTTTCTTTTTAAGCAAGTAATGATGTCTACTATCAACTATTGCACCCTAAACAAGTCAGATCATGAATTCACGGTTTCCCCTCAAAGAAGTAAAAAGAAACCAACCATAAATAAACCAAGATAAATCATATTAATTACAGTTATCTGTAACATAAAAGAAAATTCTAATTAATAAATAAGGTAATCATATTATTAGCTAGTGAGAATTCTTGATCTCCCTCAATATCTCTCTCAATTCGAAGATCCAGGATTTGAATTGATGTCGTTTCATTGATTCCTCCTAAAGATTTCATTTCAATTAGAATTTGGTTATTCACGATGTATGATGATCCCTTTAAACATCCATGGTTGAATGGTTAAAGCGCCCAACTCATAATTGGCAAATTCGTACGTTCAATTCCTGTTGGATGCACGAATTGGCTCTATATCGATAGAATCTCATCATCCATACATAACGAATTGGTATGAATGGTTGACAGAAATGAGGATCCCAAATTGCATGAGCAATAGGTCTTACATGTAAAGGATCATGTATCCATGACTCACAATTTCCTTGCCAAGCTATGTTAGATGTGTATGCAGCCGCATTCTGAGACAGTATATTTAGTTGAGACACTACACACAATGTTTCCTGACAATGTTCCAAAAGATACAGTGCATGTGGTTATGTACAAGGTTTTAAATCCTGTAGGACGGGGGTGTCCTAGTTTCCCCACAGAATAGGATCCCTTGCATCCTTCCCCGTCCCCGCGGTCGTCCCGATCGAGCGTCCTAGTTGGTGATCGAACCATCTTTCCACCATTGAGAGGGGGGGAGGGAGGAGGAGGGAACATCTTTCCACCATTTAATCATCAACTGCTCGCTTTGAGATCTATACAGATGGACGAATGACGGAGTTTTGAGCACTTTGAGATCCCTGTGGTTGGCGATCAAATGATGGAGTCTTTTCACGTGAAAGATACCCTAGTTTTGCATCCTTGTGAAGGGGAAAAAAATGCAAGTGTTTTTCTGACTTCCCCAATACTGGCTTCAGCCTCGTGACTAGCTCAAGTCCCATCTTATCCGGGGGAAAACGGAAGAAGAAGAAGAAGAAGAGAAAGGAGCCCTACGAACTAAGCATCATCGGAAAAAAGGTAAGACTGAACCGATTTTTCCTTCTCTCTGTCGACAACGAGCAGAAACATCGTTAAAAAAAGGCTGAGGGCATGTCCCGACCAGAATGGCTGTATCGATGCTGGACCGGCCGGGATGAAGGCAGGATGACCAGGACAAGGGATGGAAGTGGGTTTTTGGGTCCCGCACCCATTCCACGTGCCATAATCTCGCTAGAATGGGACAGGACGGCTAGGACAGGCCCCGTGCCACCGGATCTTCAATCCTTGGCTGCATGAAAGATACCCTAGTTTTGCATCATTGTGAAGGGAAAAAAAACGCACGTGTTTTTCTGACTTCCCCATTACTGGCTTTAGCCTCGTGACTGGCTCAAGTCTCGTCTTATCAAGGGGAAAACGAAAGAAGAAGAAGAAGAGAAAGGAAGCCTACGAACTAAGCATCATCGGAAAAAAGGTAAGACTTGACCGATTTTTTCTTCCTTCTCTCTCGACGATGAGCCGAAACATCATTAAAAAAAGGGATGAGGGCATGTCTTGACCAGAACAGCTGTATCGATGCTGGACCAGTCGGGATGAAGGCAGGATGGTCAGGACACGGGATGGAAGTGAGTTTTTGGGTCCCGTACCCGTTCCACATGCCATAATCTCGCTAGAACGGGACAGGGCGGCTAGGACGGGCCTCGTGCCACCGGATCTTCAATCCTTGGCTACATGTACGTCCACATACGCAGATGCAGTCACTTTACCGCATCGCATTGCCTACATGTGGTTACTCTATACAGCCACACCACTTATGAATAGGAGAAGATGATCAACTTAGCATTGTGTGACAGCATATGTGGCCGGCTTAACAATGTGTGAATGCATATGCAAGCTCACTTAGCATTCCGGAGCCACACATGCATCCCAGTCTTATATGGGCCCAAGTAAATGAAGTAGATTCAACCTGATGAGTAGGTTTGACATGGATTTCAAATTGACCTAATAAAGCTATCAATAATGTTAATGCATTGACTATGGTATAACTATTGCCATTGGGCATTACATACTAAGTCAAAAGCGTTTGGTTGTTATTGTTATTAATATTCGTATTATCTATTGAAAAAGAATTGCTATCATGATTGTTCTCCTTATTGCATTTAATGTATTATGTTTATTTTTAAATAGTTAAAAAATAGTAACCACGTATGTACCTTCATATGCAGCCCTCATACTACATGTACATTATATGTTCCCCTAACTGGCCGCATACAGAAGCAACCTCTTAAAACACTATTTCCTGATTTCAGGTGCATCACTTCTAAAGATCCAATTACTATCAATAGGTGGCAAGATTTTAAAGAGTTAGATTAGCTCCTTTATGCACCTAACATTTTATTGTGTAGATTGGGACATTGCACCTTTAACAACAGCCATCAATGAAGCATCTAGGATTAAGTGACCATTCTGGTCATCGAGCACTGTTAGCCTGACCTTGCACATGGGTATGGAATGTTGTGTTGTAAGTGGTTTGTGGTTTGTGTCTGCTTAAAATCATATTGCTATGTACCAGATTTCACGAGACTGACCATAGAGCAAAGTGCTATAATTGCTCTTGAACCAAATCAGTGTGCAAGAATAGGACATTGTAAAGAGTTTACAAGGTAGCTGTGGTCAAGCATGAGAAATGGCTTCTTGTCAAAAAAGAAACCATTGATAGGGATGTCCATAGGCTGACCAATGGGCCTCATTTCTATGGTTCTGGGCATTGTAGTATGATGGATTTATTTAAAATTCTGGATATGCTTTTCTCAAAACCTATATATGATGTATGTATTCACTATTAGCGGGAAATCAAGTCTGGAAAGATATTATATGGCACTTCAGCATGTGTCAAAATTACAGTGCTAGTATTAGCTAGCGTTCTGTTGGACATGATTTTCTATCTGATGATGCATGGAACTCTAACACTGCACGTGCAATCTTGGACACTTCAAATTTTGGGCATTTTGGCATGTGCAAACCTGGAAAAATATGATGACATCATTATTAAATGTTTACTTTTGGCACTTACAAAATAGGATGACAAAATTTTTGAACTCAAGGAGAAATAAGTTCAGTTTACTATTCATTGTAAATTTGCATCTTATATATTTTCAAATATTAGTTCTTTTTTTTTCCTAAGGTTACTGTGTTAGGATTCTTCATGACCAGGGGAAGAGCCATGTGGACATGATGGGGGATTAGGTGCCCGCCCCTCCAATATGCTTCTTGCATCTTATGTCATTGGTTACTCCCAACTCTCTAAGTTTTCTAAGTCTCCTATAGCATGGTCTGACGAACCGGCCCATACCGGCCGGTTTGGGCCGTATCAGACTGATCCGGCGTGTAACCGGTACGCCGGAGCCATGAAAACCGGTACGGGCCGAACCCAGCCGGAGCCGGGGAAGACGAAGAGAAGGAGAGAGAGAGAGAGAGCGGGGAAGAGAGGGAGGGAGGAGAGGCCTCCATCACCTGCGAAGGGCCGCGAGGGGCCGGCGGAGGCCGTGGGGGGGGAGGCGGAGCCCGCAGGGGGGCGGGGGAGCCAACGGGGGCCCGGCGGAGGCCGAGGTCGTGGCCGCGGAAAAAAATATAGGATTTTTAAGTGAAGTCCGCAAATCAGTTGCTGACTTCACTTAAAAATTTTCAAATTAAAAATCTCCGATTTGTCGACTTCACTTAAAAATTCTATATTTTTTTCCGCGGCCTCGTCCCCTGTTTCGAAACCTCGTCCCCTGTTTCTTTCGAAACAGGGAACGCGGCCGCGGCCTCGGCCTCCACAACGCCCCATAGCTCCCCCGCCCCCACGGCCTCCGCGGGCCCCCCCACGGCCCTCCACAGGCGGCCTCTCCTCCCTCCCTCCCTCCCCCGCTCGCTCTTTCGTTCTCTTCGTCTTCCCCAACTCCAGCGGGGAAGAGTCTTTCGGTTCGGTACCGGTTTAAACCGGTACGCCTACCAGTACCGGTACGGCGAACCTTGTCCTATAGTCTCTATCAATTAAGACGAAATTTCCTTAGACCTATAGATTAGCCCAAATAAGTCACCCAACTCACTTCTAGGGTGTTAATCTTGTCACCTGTTAAGTGGTTGGATATATTTGGCTCTTTTGTGGGGATTTATAATATAATTCAACTTAAAACACCCAAAATCTCTCCTGCATTTTGGAGACATGGTTGGAATGGAGAAACCCACCTTAGAAAAATTTGAACAGACGCCCTTGCCCTCCATCTCTCCACATCGCTGTCACATATCTTAGAAGAAATGGTCTAAATGGGTTAAGCCAGTGCAGAGCTTGAATGATCACTAACTTTCTACTCTCTTTCTACCCTTCGGGACAGGATGCTATATATTTAGCACATAGACTTAACAAAGAGATGGCAAAATCCTATCATGGTCCATTGTACCAAGCCTTGACTCGATCCTTCTAAGAGTCATCCTCACTTCTCATAACCTTTTAACTAGGGAAAATGCATCAATAAGAAAAAATGTAGGAATTTACCAAGGTCGGCCGAACTGGTACCAAAACCCATATCAGTCGTCAAGCCACTCGGCACAGTACCAGTTCCATACCATAACGGCACACTGTACGATCAGCATGCCCAATTTTTTTAAAAAAGAAAATTTCAAGTTTAATTATTGGTAATCAATCTTTTTCAACTTTTTCAATGATTTGAAATATAATTTAATATTTTTTGATATTTTTTGATGTTTCTATAATTCCGATTTAACCTAAATAATGCATCTCATTATTTTAAAGTGATACAAAATATAAAATGATTAGTGAGATGTTACATGCTACAAGAAGCAATATAAAATATCCTAAAATCAACTAGTGAGATAAAAAATATAAAATAATACAATCAATTACATATATTTGAAGTACATCATACATACCGATATTTAAAATCTCGTCGAGTAGCTATAACTCTCGTAGATATCCGGATCATTAACATAGTCCGGAGATACATCAACTTACCCCTCTAACCAAGCGGCGTTATAGTCTTATATGTTCATCTCATAAGAAACGTGCTTTGGGTTATAAGTACTCTCGGATCTCTCGCTGAAACTCAAGCTCTAAAAGATATCCTCTAGCTGATAATACATCTATGAAGGCCCATCCGAATAAGTCGGCAGCAAAATCCAACATGTAAGATGCTCCAAACTGCATAGGATAGTAGCCACCAGAAGACGATGCCTCAAATGCACCATATTCATATCCATATGGGTCATAGGCTACTTGTGGCTGCGGATAATAAAATCCAGTATACGACTCGAAATCTAATACATTTATAAATCCTACTCCACATGCGATGTCATTTACAGCTGCATCGTGTCCTCCTAAATGATCTCGAAAAGCCCATCTTCTATATATAATCATATCCTCACGAGCTCCACCAGATCATGCATCGTGGTCCCTATCCTATATAGCATGCATAAACTAGGACTCACTGTGAATCGAAGACCATCCTGCAACTATCTCATAAATGGTGGTCTCATGTCCACTTTCTTCCTGACAGCAGATCCATGACAACCAGAACTATTGCTCTAGCTTCCTGAATCTGAGTAAACTGGCTCCTCTGCGCTCTCCATAGGTGTTGGAGGTGCCTTTTATTTTTCTTTTTGGTATGTTGAGCAGCTATTTGCTTATCCTTCGTGCCCCTCTCTGCCTGCTTATCCTTCGTGCCCCTCTCTGCCTGTTTACACTTTGTGTTCCTCTGCCTCGTTATGTTGGGAGGATGGATGTCACCCTCCTGACCAAGTCGACCGAGTAGTATAGTGGCCTCATCCAATCATCTCTCGATCATATCTCTGAAAGATATCTCGGACAAGGAGTCATGTGATGACTGGCTCCCCAATGACTCCTGTAGTTGTGGCTGATCAACTGGAAGGATGCGTGGAATATTGCGATTTGCCCATTGCCCTGCATCAATCCTAGCCCCGCTGGCTACGAAACTGGTCGATCATGGAGGCAATCATCACTCATCAAGCTTTGGCTCCTGCTGCTAGCCCACAAACCATCCAATCATAGGATCATCCTCATCATCAACGAAAGCACTATAGATCAGATCTATGTATTTTAGCTCCACTTTCTCCTAAATAAACTTCAACCTCAACCTCAAATTGTAGTAAACTTATACAAAGTCGTTGAAGCGCTTTTGTGTCAGACGGTTCATCTACTTGCTATGGATGAGGGCGAAGGTGGACCAATTGCACTCACAGCCACTCGAGAAGACCATAATAAAATCAAAATGAATCTACAATTCAGCTACAAAAATATTAAAAAAATTACATATAAGATAGTATCATATTAGTAATCATCTAACACCAGGTAAATGTCCTCTTGATGTATAATATACTTGGATTCATACTTTCTTACTTATGATAGCTATCGAGACTCCAAAGTTGTCCGTGCCCTCTCTCAATATTTTGATTTATAAAAAAGAACCATATTGTAATATGTTAATAATTAAAGACACCAGTTCACTTACACAGATCACTTAAGTTAACCTACCTCTTCTGGACATATGGCCGCAACTTCTAGATCAGGCTCCATCTTGTAAATCACATTACGCAGAGCGGCAAAAAATTCGTCATCCATATCGATTCCAGATACAGTGTATTGAAACTACGGATTTAGGTAGTATGCTGCAGATAGAGTTCGTTATTGTCTTAATAAAATTGTACAAATACACATGCAGTCTAATTTTCAATATTTTTGCTTACCTGCTAGATACAAGTCTCTATGCATCTGGTAATCCCACCGCCGCTCAATGATGTTGATGTACTCCTAAACATATGTCGGATCTGCCTTCTTGATTTGAATTTTTGCCCTCTCCATCATATAATACAAAAAGCCCATCTAAGGGTACCTCTCGCTGTCCACGGTCTAAAGCACTCTGTGATAGAAAGGTGGCTCTGCCACTCGGCGGTCCACCTCTACCTTCTTCTTGAAAACTCTTTTCTTTGCTACTCTAAAATCAGTAAAGTGCTTCTTCATCAGCTGTTGAACCTCTTGTGGGCATTTCTAGCACATAGATACGTCGGAGTAACTACCAGCTAAGTACTGCTTCAACCTAGTTACCCCTCATCATTTGAATTCTGTGTTACACCAGTTGCACTTCTAATAGTGCTGACCGGAGAGCATTTGCCTACGATCCTATCTAATGTCATGCTCTGGCTCTCTTTTTTCCTGATGGTTTCATTTCTGTAAGTTTATCAACTACGTTAGTTTATCAATTATTTAAAAATAGTAAAATTTCGTTATGATCACGGTACGTCGTATCGGCCCAAATCAGTACCTAGTATAGGTGTCGTATCGACATTCGGTACAGCAAAAAAATTTCATTTTTTTCAAATTTAGGCTTAGGCCACTATGCGCATGATCGCATGAAAACTTTAGTAATGGACACCAAATTTAGCTAGAGAGTAACTTGCATGCCCCTAAATAAGCTTCTGATTTTACATATTTTTTTATTTTAATTTTTATATTTTTTATTTTTTAATCTGAAAATGTATTTTAATTTTTAAAAATTATATAAAATCTGAAAAATAAAAATTTTATGTCGTCATGTAGAACATCCATAGATCTACAACATATCATAAAATCAAGCCAAAATCAAAAATTTTGGCATGATCTTCATTTTGCAAATTTCGAGCTATTTTTTGAAGCCAAAAAAAAAGAAATTAGATAAAGGTGAGAAAGCACATCTTATTTAGACTTAGATCTTTTTTTAATCGTACTGAATCGGTGTGATTTTCGCAGTGGAGGGGAAGGAGGGAAGTGCGGAATAAAATGAACATTGGGCTCAGACCTTCCCAATGCCTCATTATAACAAAAGAAGGAAAGAGAGAGGGCGATCGGTTCGAAACTGACCCAACTCGGTGCGAATCGGACGGTTCACACCGGTTCCGCCCAATTCCAGCCGGTTCAATCCGGTTCATGATCGGTTCCGGCCGGTTCGGGACCGGTCCCGAATACAATAGGTGAATCGACCGGGTCCTAAATACAATAGGCAAACGAACCCAGTCCCCCACCAGGTCGGCTCGGTATAGGCCCAACCGAGAGGTTCGGCCTGGTTCGGCAGACATTGGAATTTACCTCTCGGTTGGGCCTGGTTCGGCAGACATTGGAATTTACCTTATCAATTCATAACTAACTCGTGTATTTGATAGTACTAACATTTTATATTTCCTACTGACAAAAGGTAACCCAGCCCTATTGTTCTCTAATTCAACCGCATCTCTTTCTACTGCCTATGTTACTCCCTTGACAAGACCATTGAGGCAGATAAACCAGACAGAAGAATAAGTTCCATGCAAAAAACCAAGTCAATCACCCTCAAAAGCTAAAGACAAGCCACTGGCGTAGATTCTATGAGCAGATTATCATACCTATGTGAACACTAAGAATATGCTACTACAATTGTAAATCATAGAAAAGCTGAAACTATTTATCAGTATTTAGACAATGAATAGCAAAAACAAGCTGTGTTGGCTCCATGCATCTTGAATTGCCATCACCATCCCATCAGCATATCAAAAATGAAAGCATATTACAGTATGAAACAGACTACTTTATTTAGAAAACGCTTGGAGGATCAATAATATGACTTCATTTAAAACCAAAGAATGAAGTCAAGATGGCAAAAAAAGAACTTACTCCTTGGCATCCTTATCAAAATGAATTACTTTTACAATAAACCACTCATCCTTTTCAGCATTTTCAGCATCATCAGTGACCCTAGCTGCCACCTGAAATGAATAGCACTAGTAATTATAGAAACAATACCAAGTTTTAGTGATATTTATAAACTAATGTAAGAAAAATTGAGATATGATAGCTACTCAACGTGCCTGAGTTACAGCAATCCCAAAATGAGTTGCAAGCAATGGGAAAAAAGATAAATTAAAGCACAAAGTCAAGCAGTACACTTGATTTTGGAAAGATGATAGTCTGATTCTGCAAAGATGCTACAGTCCACAAAGTATGAAACAAGCATGAATGAATCAGACTTCTTCCACTTGGCCCCAAGAGCACCTGACACCTAATGATCTACTCTGATCCACTTCCAAAGCTTTCAGTTATGAATGATGGTCCCACACAGAACTCAGGTAAGAACCCTGGTAAAGAAGACTCACAGTTTCATTGTCAATAATTTAATACAATTGCTGAATGGAGAGAGCAAAGATAAGTTAGCTTTGTAATTATGAATGTTTGTAAAACAAAGATTCTTGAGCCAGGAGCCCTACTTGCTCTTCGCCTGACATGTCCACAGGTTGGTCCATCACTCGTAATAGTAGCTCTCCTTCAGCCTGTTTTCTCTCTCATGCATTGGGAACATGATTTTATTGGGTTTACAAACCATTCCATAATAAAGCCATTATTTTAATAACCTCCATACTCCACCCCAATCATTTAAGCCTTGGTACTATACCCCATAGGGGTTCGGTAACATATGGTACACCCTTGTACCAATACATGGTACATTGGTGGAGCAGCACTGCACCTGTACCAGCACCATACTGTGTCAGCATGGTATGCCCTGTGATTCCCAGTATGTGTGGATACTTAAAACATTGCTCCACCCTCTATGCTTCATACCATTTTATTACAAGAATTAGATGATGATGAAAAGTATCTCCCCTTCTTTACTTATGAGAAAACATGGATTATGATGGCCCATTGAAGATATTATGTCAAATCTGGAATACGACTAATTTGACATAAATGGTTCCTAGCCTAACTGGATCGGCTATCATTTTGGGGTTCTGCTATATTCAGAATTCAAATACCAGACATAGAAAACAACAGCCGCTCACAACCAAACAGACTTGTTAATAGGATATGGCTCAATCTTCCTATCAGGTTACTGTGGTACAGGAGTGTACCAGTCACATACTAGCACAGAATGCACAGCACATGCTCGTATTCACTCATGATATGCCGATACAGCACACAGTACATACTGCAGTACTCGGTGGCACTTATCACAGTACATTCTATTTATCCTTCTTCTACATGGAAATACAATGCAAAGTCAGCTTTTTTTCCTTGATAGTGACTACACTACCATGTATTACCTGTTCCAATCACATGTATGAGATAACATGATAAGATCCTCTACATTGACTATTTGATATTAGGCACCCATTAAGCGATCACCATTGACAATGCACAACAAAAATGTTGCAGAAAACAATATAAATTCAAGATTTATTCACAAGAGTGATTTACTGCAGCCAGCACTTCTTCTCTATCAAAAATTACATAGGAGAAACAAAGAAGCAAAAAGCAAAGAAATTATAAGAACAATTTACAAAAATATTATGGCGGCAGAAGGAATCAAATAAGAGATCATGACCCATGACTAATAGAGCTGACCTCTAGCGTCTTCTAAATACCATAGTTACACTAAATTCTGTCCATATAGCCCTGAGATTGGAACTAATATGCCCTACAGCTGATTGTTTCTTTTTTCTTTTCTTTTCTTTTTTTTTTTTTTGAGACAATACAAGATGTGAAAAAACAGGAGCAGCAACATGCCTTAAAGGAAAGCACAGTAATCAGATTTGTCATAAAGACCAAGAGGCAGGAAAAAATGTACATCTAAGGCATTCAATAGAGAAGATGAACAGAGAAGAGAAAAAAGAACAAAGGCAAAAAAGAGGGAGAGGGAGAGAGAGATGATGATAATGTGAGCATATGAATTGCTATAGTAGACTCATCTCCCCTCCCCCCACCCCCCCAACTTGTTTTATACTATTAGAAGCTTAGAGTGGCCTGACCCTTTAAAATAATGGATAAAATATATTCCAGGTTTCATATGAGGTTGTTTGAATGGTTTAAGCCTTCTGTCCACCAAGTAAACTCCTGGTACAAGGTTTCCAACAAATCTCAAACAAATATTTGCAGTCAACTTCTTGAGAGGAACATGTCGCATTCCCTATATCAAGTAAGCACAATCAAATCTTCTTTGGCCTACAAATCATGATTCTAACAACTCTAATTGCTAGGCCTTATGGGTTTGCAAGCAATAACTTCTGGATACCTAGCTAAACTAGAATCTTTCCACCTAGACATAATATGAAATTTCATTTTCATCAAACTTCTCGAACTCAAACCATGAAACCGGAGTAAACTAATTGGTTGGTTTGAGAGCCAACTTAAATATGTGATGTGATAGCCACCTACATCATGAACCTTATGGATCACCATCACGATGTTCTCAATCTAAAATGGTAGGCCTAAAGGAGGAGCACATCATAGAAAAGTTAAAGAGAAACAAGAGCAAGAGGAAAATCAAGTGATTATGTATTATGCAGAAAGATGCCTATGTCTATGGAGAGAATGAGCTAAACTGACCCCACACGGATGAACTTTTAGCATAGAATGATCACTTGGCTCCTATGCACTGCTTGACCTCTTTGGCATTCTCTAGCTTATGGTAGCAAGTGTTCTCTTACCCCTAGAAACATACAAAAGGGGCTCTCTATCATTATTATACCATGTTGGCTAACGTGCTATTGAATGGCATCAGCCACAAAGATCTCTATACATAATAATTCTTAGCCTGGGATGTCTATCTGAGATGCTCTTATATGTTACCTACAGTGGTCGATTAATCTAATCTCCATGGATGTCTTGACGGTAGTAAATGAGACGAATGTAGTTCTCCAGAGAAACAGAAACGACTTCAGGTTAAGTCTGATTTCGCTTATTGTAAAATAAGCAGAGGCAATTAAAACTACAAGAATAACTGGGAACAGGTATGGAATGCAGGGAGAAATATAGGGAAGCACGTGGAGGAGAGAAAATTTTTGGAGAAAGGGCATGAAGTGAAAAAGATACATGAGTTATGGAATGTGTGATGACAAATAAAAATGAAATTGGGGACTAATATAAAAGAATAGACTTCTCTGTTTTTCTCAAAGTAAAACAAAAGGCTTGAAAAGAGGAGAGCAAATTGTAGGAGTAAGGACATGAAGCAAAAAAGGAAATGCATGAGAAATGGAATGTGTGATAACAAATAACAATGAAATCGGAGACTAATATAAACGAATGGACTTTTCTTTTCTTTTTTTCCTCAAAGTAAAACAAAAAGCTTGAAAAGAGATAGTTTAACTGAAATCTAATGTTAAGCTTGAAGAAAGTTTCATATATTAAAAATTAAAAAAAAAAAGAAATACATTCTTAATGGGTTCTTTCAAGTAGGAATGGACATTCTAATAAGAAAGTATTTTAGAAAAATCATACATAACCAAAAACATAAATAATGACGAAACATTTCCTTAATTGTTCCATGTAAAGACATTTCTTGGACATTGCTTACAATATTTCCTCATATTTTACACATGTTTTCCTTTCAGGATATTGTTATTTAAGTCTCTCACTACTAACTTCTATTTTCCTCTTTATTTCTCATCTCTGCATTTGTCAATGCTAAAAACTATATTAAGGTCCAGATATTCAAAAAAAAAATATACAAATAAGAACAAATTAAGCCATATATTTGCAATAGATTAGGCGATAAATAAAAATATAATGAGGTCAAAAAGTGATAGATTATCCAACATAAACTATCCATCACAGATCTAATTGATTACCTGCTCTCCCTTCAAATTAGCAGCCTGCTCGAGTTGGCTTCTCATAGATGCAGCAGAAGGAAATCGAGAAATATCTGATTCTGACTTCATTCGCTTCTTTTTCTGCTCACTGACTTCTGCAATAAATTACCAACACTTATGCTATTAAAGGGGTTGAGAGTACAAAACTTTTAACCATAACCATCTTGACAATGCTATTAACACTAATTGACAAACTCAAAGTCAAAAAATATTTCCAAAATGAAGTTATCAACACAGTTTTTTATGTTAAATCTTTTTATTTAGACATCTGGAATCCCCACAAAACATTAAAGCCAGATGCTGATCAAATTTAACCAAAGAAATCTCAGTTATTAAATTTCCAGAGAAAAGGAAGGGAGGGGGGAGTTTTTTTTTTTCGCGGGGGGGGGGGGGGGGGGGGGGGGGGGTGCGCAACAAATGTTGCTGCGTCTGTGTTGCAACTCTTAGTTTTTTCCCCTTCCCACAATAGAAGAAAAAATGATTAGATGAGTGTCTCACACCCCTCTATATGAACAAGAAATATGTATGGAATAAATTTCTTGAGAATGGTCTTAATGCAGTTGCATGATTAAGAACAGATTGAAATCGATCTACACCAATTTTGTTGCACAAAAAAATCTCTACCTATTACATTGCGTAAAATGTGCCTTGATCAGATTTTACAATGATTTTTAAACTAGAAGTGACATGAAGCAAGTTTAAAAATAGGATTGCTGTCAATTTTGAGCCTGGAGGAAAAAAGTAGAGATAGATTTTTCTCGGTGCCAGCATTGGTACAAATTATGAAATACTAGTGAAGATGTTTTACTAGGGTGACCCCTTACAGTTGGAACTTGGAACTTACAGTTATAGTCACATTTTTTCTGAATGTTTCCAGTCCCACCATAGGCAGCTCGAAACATAAAAGCTTTGCCATGCTAGCTTTTTAATATGTTAAAAAGAATATAATGTATCACCATCTATCTACATTAAAGAATATATGACAATAAAATATGAACTTAAGGCTCCACTAACAACTTTGGTGCTAAATGGCTAGTGATTTTATCCACGAGGTCCGAAGGGAACTGATAAAGAAGTTAACCATATAGAACTGTCAAATACATCCTGCAAGGGAGTTTGTTTTACTAGGTACAAAAAAGTTGAAGCATCAAAATTTTTCAGAATATCAACCTTTTTATAGAAGTTTGAAGTTTGTAGGAAGCCTAAACAAAATATCAGCTTCTAAGTAAAACATGACGATTTCCATCTTGATTGCAGAAACATTCAGCATGCATTTCATAATTTGTATATATAAAGACACTCCGGTTCCAGGTTTATAATACTAACCTATCTTTTTCCTCTGTGCAGCTGAAAGTCCCGATTGTAGTAAAGCATCCAAATGGTTCATCAATGCACTTGAAACACTAACATTGGAAATTACATTACAATGTCAAATCAGAGATATTCTGATACAACATTAGAAATTTTCATATAGTTGAAAATAACGTAAACATTTTTATGTGCAGACACTATTCCAGACCCAGAAATACTAAACCTAAAACAGAAATAATCAGTAGCCGAAGTCAGCAGACTTGTGAAGCCACAATTTCTAAAGATGATAGTCAGTGTCCCAACAATAGTTTTGAATGAAAATTTGAAAGTTTTCATTTTGAAAAGGAACAATGACAACAAACTAAACACTATTTAGTCCGCGGGCCAAAAGCTCCAGATAGTTCAGATGTGAACATGAACTCCTTCTTAACCAAGAGATTTTGACTCCATTTTAACCAGACAAATCTAAGAAACTGCTTGCCAAATTCATTTTCATTGTTAACTAATAATTACTTTAGGTTATTGATTATCCAGCTAGAAAATAAAGTATTGGCTTAAACTGATTTAAAACATTGATTCATTAGTCAACATCTAAATGCTAGTCATGCTGTTGATATTTCAAAAACAAAAAAAAATGATCAAAGGAAGGAAATGATAGGGGATATGCTGGTTCATCCAAAGGCTGCAAATTAGAATTCTTCCACAAGCGATGAAATTTAGATTTCTAAGAGAGCAAAATGGAAAAGAATAAAACAAAATGAGAACTAAGAAAAAAACATTAGTTGTAGAGCTAATTTCACTTGGATATGCACCAGCATTATATTGTGATTTTTTACTCTTAACAATTGTTAATTTTCCAAGATAACAACAAGGGAAGCATTGGTTTCTGTTTAATGTGGTTTGATTGAAGGATTCTAGTGAAAGGATTTCAACCTTTTTGAGCAGCTTTATATGTTGTCATGTCAACTAAATACCATTACTATACAGCATGTGATCCACATATACATAATTCCCTCTTGGATTTGTTGTGATATCAAATGTAAAGCTTAAAGTTATCTTCAAGCATTTTCGCAAGATGATTTAAATAACAGCTGCTGGAGTAATTACACAGCCAGATCTATTTTCCTTGATGGACAGCAGTCTTTTTGTGCTTTTTGGAACATATTGCTTAAGATAACAACTTAACGTAGCTGATTTATGCTTGCCAGCACTTGACCCATTAATCAGATCACTTTTCTAGGTCAAACATCATAAAGGATCTTATTAAACAATAACAGAGTTACAGAACACATATGCATGCCCAGAAATTCTTAGTAGCTATGGTCCACAATTCTTAGCACATACCTCACTTCATTGTCAGAGAGTTCTTTTACTGTGACATATAAATTCCGGAGCCTAGTTAACATGATATCTCCTGATTTTTCAGCAACCGCCTCTGGAGCTAGACCGGCACGCCAAAATATAACAAAGGGAAAAAAAAGGAAAAAATGGAGGATTCAGGTTGTCAACAATAATTATGAATACAAAGGCATGTAAAAAAGTAAACAATCATTCTGATAGCTAATAGGAATGAAAATCCATGAAAAAGAGCATATATTCAGAATAGACAATGTTTAGAAGATACTCATCATATCTTTCTACGAGCATGTAACAAGCTTTCTTGAATGTTTGATTTGATATAACATACGCACATGATTGTCTTAGTAACTTAGAAATGCTTGCAGCTCCTGCCAATCATGCTAAATGTGTGATAAGAATTGTTATCTTTAACAAATTTGTTAAATTGCCGTTATGAGAATATCTTTGCTTTGTTTCTCTCTAAGATGACAGATAATAGGCATTGGAATGTTTTCTTTCAGTAAATAATGTACCTTGAGAATGATCTATCATGTTTGGTGTTGCTGTAAGTAATCGTAGGGTGGCTGTTGTAGCATGTTACCACTTACCACAAGAAAATAGCAACTAAGCATGTTCATTGTAAGTTGTTGGATCAGAAAGAAAATATCTCATGCCTTATGTTTGTCAGTTTAAAGATTGAATAGAAATTGTCATCTAAGATGCAACTTGCAGAAGCAAGGATTATATTGAAGCTTAAGTTGTTAAACATTCCATTCGAAAGTAATATAACAATCATGAGAACTCCCATGATAAGAATTATACATAATATTTCATGGAAAATCTCAGGAAGGGGTATCTTGCATGATTAGAAACATCTTGAAAGCTTTTCAAGCAATTGAAGTAACCACCTCCAATAACTAAGAGGCTTGCAAGGAAAACAAGCATAATGCAAATCATATAACTCATTGGATTTATAAGAGATGATTCCTACAATAAAATGAGGACAATGAGCTCTAAGGACATAATTAAGTAGATTTAATAGTAATGTCAGGTTCTCAGTCATTTTGTTGAGAGGTAACAGTGATGTTTAATCAGAAATCAGAATATAACAGTTAATGCCCAAGGTTTAGGACGTATAGCTCACTTTCTTAACGTTTATTTCCTCAAAGATAATTCTTAGTTTAGCAGGAAGCCTTTACTGTCAGGGCGCTTGAAGGAGGATTACAAGTAGTTTTAACAAGCAAATCAGCATTATCATGTTCCCATCCAAAAATTAGTGGTTCTAAAAACTACTAGTAAGCGAAGTTAGGCCCATGTGTAAGCTAACATCCAGGTTGCTTCCCATGCCCAACAAAAAACATAAAGTGGCATTACTCAAACCATAATTTTACATGCCTTGTCGAGGTCGTTCTCAATTCAAGATGTATGGCCTGATTTGAGCCCTAATGTTAAAGGGAGTTATTATTACCTACATTACTTCAACGAACGCACCTGCGCAAAACGTGAAAATTTTATGGAAACTTTCCAATTTAACTTGTGCACCTTCTTTCAGGCTTACTCTATTTAATTTTCTGTACGATATTTTTAGTAGGATTTATTTCAGCCAGGATCCCTTGTACTTAAATTATCCTCCTTTGAGTACTATTTTCAGCCATTTTAATTCTGCACGTAGTACGTGCGACAACTAAATATTCAAAATGATATTCAATTAAAGGCAAACTGAGATTTATCTTTGCAGAGGAATTAAATAACACATATGACCTAATTATAAAAATAAGCAGCACTGGAAAATAATTTGTGGGATCACCCAGCGGAACAGTTCCATTGGTTCTAACTCTAAGAGCGCATAAGAACTAGGGGGCTTCCTGAACCCAAAAGAGAAACTCGCCCAAATCGATGCAATCCAACATCTCATACGTGTGTTAAAAGATTTAATTTTGAGGAAAAAAAACACACTTATCTCATTTGTTTACAAGTAGCCTCGGAATCTAGAATATGAGATCATGGTTTTAGATTTACCATAATGAAACATGAATAGCCTACGAAACCACCTTTATGACAAAGATCAAGCAAAAAGGCGCTATTTTTATGACATAATTTTCCAACCTCGACGATAAATCATGCCAAAATCTAAACAGACAAATCCAAAAAGAAGACAAAATCAATGATTCCTTCACGGGGAAAAAAAAAAGCAAGGATGAGTTACAAATGATCATGCAATCGGATGAAAAAAAAAAAAAAAGAGAAAAAGGAAGAGGAAAACTCACTGGATTGGAGCTTCTTGTGGATCTTGTTGATCTCCTGGAGGTGATCGTCCTGTTGCTTCCTCAGCAAGTCCAGTTCCTTCGACTTCTCCAACAGCTCGCTGATCTCGATCCCCGACATCTTCCCCCCCTCTCTCTTGCCCTAAGAAATCTAAAGGAATTTCCTTCTTTCTGAAGACGATCGAGGGCGTAGGCCAACGTCGAGATTAATAACCTGCGAGACCACGCCTCGAAGGGTATAGTGGGGTATCACTCGGGATCACAACGTTCGGATACCTGCCAAGTGCCCCAAAATCCCAAATCGCAGCAGACACTTTATTTCTCAATTAATGATTAAAAGAAAACAAATGGGATACGAGGTTCAACTCATATTATTACTTGCATCTAAGCAAAGAATATTTGGAGAGAGAGAGAGAGAGAGAGAGAAACGGGCAGCTACGAAAGCCTGTACAGCTGTGGTGCAAAACACGATTCTAATTCTTTTTCTTTTTATGACGCTACTATAATAAATTTAGAAAGTAACATCCACTATATCTAAAAACAGAATACTTTGATTTTTTATGTAATAGATGCGTTGACTAAAGCTATAAATAAGTCAGGTTGACTCGTGACATGATCCGACCCCACCTGCTTAGATTCGACCCGATCTATTTTTGAAGACCCGTAGGGCTGGATCGGATGCTAAAATTGGACCTGTTCTATTTTTTTGGGTCGGATTTAGGTTTACTAAACACAGACCCAAACTGATTCGACTTAATTCGAATCTGTAAAATTATTTAGACCCGCAGGCCGCAGTCTATAAAGATGCAAACAAGTTTTATTAAGGCCCGACCCAAGCTCTATATCTAGGCCAATATCATTGACCATTGTCTCAATAAATTAATGGATATACGTAAGTAGGTGTCCTTGTGCAACAATGCTCTGTTTTGATGACCATGTCGGAGAGAAAGATGCAGCCTTTGTCCTTTGTGACCAAGAGATTCTTCTTCTTTGCCATCTTTCTGTCCATCTTCCTCTTAGTTTTCTCTTGCTTCACTCTTCTAAGGTCCGGCAGCAGTTACCTCATGCCTGAATCAATTCTTATGCTAGCACTTGCCTATAAGACATTAGAGCTCAACACCCGATTCAGGGATCATAGCAATCATCATCTTGACTTATTGCCTCCTCCTCCTCCTCCTATGATATCTCAAATCAGTGTTCGACAAAATTCCAATTCTAAGAAGGATGTGAGGGTCTCAGGCGAAGGAAAAAGAAAACGATGCGACTCGAATCAGGCTTTGCTCATATGTATGACTTGCCTCCTAAGTTTCATTTTGGACTATTAGGTTGGAAGGGGAAGAAAAAATTAGATATGGCTGGATGTTTGTAATCGTATCCCGACCTACCCGGGTGGCTTAAATTTGTAGCACAATATCGAATACTGGCTTACATTGGATCTTCTCTTTAAATTCTCTAGGTGTCATCAGGCCTTGTTCAGCAATTAGAGTAATGGATTCGAGCCATGCAAATGTGATCTTTGTGTAGTTCTTCTTATCATTAAGCTGCAACAGGCATTCTAAGCTCCATGGGTAGGGAAAGGTTGGTCAGAATGAGCTTTTGCAAAATGAATCGGTGGGCTACTTGATGAGCCAAAAGGAGTGGAGGAGAGCGAGTGGAAAGGATCATGTGATTGTAGCCCATCATCCAAGCAACATGTTGGAGGCTCGGAGGAAGCTTGGGTCGGCTATGTTTCTGCTCATAGATTTCAGAAGATACCTAGTTGAGATTGCGAATCTCAAGAAGGATGTCATTGCTCCTTACATGCATGTGGTGCCTTCAGTTGGTAATCATTCAGCCCCATTTGAAGACTGCCCTATAATGGCCAATTATCAGGGAGCAATCCTTAGGAAGAATGTAAGTTTCTTTACAATATAGGGAAGAGGGAGGCCATGGATGGTTTGACCCAAACAGAAACCCAACTCAGACCCAAACTAGACCCAAATTTTTTGAGTTGGGTTCGGGTTATACATGGATCCGACCCAACTCGACCCGATCCGAATAACCTGTTGGGCCAAATATTATAGCGGCAAATCTGATCCGACCCGATTTTCTATTAGGTTAGGTCTGGGTCCAAAATTAGGACTCGAACAAGAAACTAAGTTGGGTCGGGGTTTATTGCACCCATAGCAAGGACCATGCATTCTTAGTTCGGTTCAGGGTTACAATTGACTAACACGTTGACAAGATATATAGGTCTTGAAGTCCTTCGGGTCTCGTCTTCATCCATTTATGGTCAAAAGCAAAGTAATAACAAAGTAGTATTTGAGTTGGGAAAGGGAGATAACTAGATAAGTATGTGTGCGCGCAGGGTGGGAAAGGGGGTGGCAGGGGGTGAGAAGGTTTCACCAGGGCTCAATTTTGCCTTCTGCTGGAACTATGTCCTGATCGGCACGATCATTTCTAAAGCTTTGACATCATAGACGCATTTTAAATTTAAAGCACAATTTTTCTTTTAGGGACAAAATAAATATTACTAAAGATACATAGGTTACTCTTCATCAAATGCCATAAAATGCTACATTTAGCAAGAAGTAGCCATATGAAGCAAAACGACCTTTAAGTACATATAGGAAAACAGATTTGGATGAGCATTAGCATTATTTTAAATGAAAAAGTTAGCTGAACCTAATACTAGAAAATTGTCTACTCATCATTTATAGCCATATCAAAGGGCACGATCAATGAAAAAATATACAACAATTCAGAAGTAATGTGTAATGAACAATAATATAGCTAATATCTACCTATTTACCCCAATGCCGCCTCCCATGCATCTGGGGGTCTGTCAAACAAAATATATATCAATATTCCCAATAGAATTCCTCCATAGGTGCTAGCCAGTACATACATAGATGCTTTGCATTAGATGCTCTCCTTGAGCATATGCCCAATCAAAAAAGATTTGTCAAAAAAACTAATTTTTATTAGAGCATCCTCTTAAAGCATAAGGAGAGTGCTTTTAGCAGTACATTTAAATAGCAGTTGTGCATAACCTAACTAATCAATATTTTTTCATATCAATATATGCAACTAAAGTATTATCTTCATTTATCATACATATACGATACGAAAATTTAAAATGAAAATAAATATATGCACATCTATGTTATATCAAAATGGTGGCAGTAGTTTGCTAAGTTGTCCTCGATCACTTGATGGTAGGAGGGAGGGAGGGAGGGAGGGAGGGAGAGAGAGGGAGGGAGGAGGAGCCCTTACAACTGGTGACCTGAGCTAGTGGAGCAGCAAACTCCAACAAAAATGGTGGTAGTGCTTCCTAGGGATTATGATCGACTTAGGATGAAAGAGTAATGAAGAGAGGCAAGAAAAAGAGGGAGAGGGGAAAGTAGAGAGAGAGAGTAGATGGTAACCTCTACTTTTTTTTATCCTTTCAAAACTAACCATGCTTTTCTTTAAAATTACAAAATTACCACTATTGATGAGCCACTATCGAATATCATATTGATGGATATTGCCACATGATGCCAAGGTTCAGACACTTCTACGTGTTTTTTTTTTTTTTGTGAAAACGACAGTTCATGTAGCTCTAACATGAGTACATCGAGCCAAAATAAAAGAAAGTAAAGAGTACAAAAGAATGGAAATGTCAGCTATAGATGTTCAAAAAAGCTCTCCGGAGTGTCGGATGACGTAGGAGGCAATTCAATCAATTGCTCTATTCGTCTTTTGGTACACATGTGCCGTCTGAAAATCATCCATCTTCTGAACCAATCTTCGAGTCTCTAGGATGAGAAGATGACCGTCATCGTACCTATCCACATTCTGAATTCAGTTAGAGGTGGCAATCGGGTCGGATCAGGCATAAACAGATCGGATCAAATACAGGTCGGGTCAGAAAACTATAAATCTGAATCCGACCTGTTTATTAAACGGGTCAGAAATTACAAACCTGAACCTGACCTGTTTATTAAACAGGTAACCCGACCCGACCCGTTTAACCTATTTAATAAACAGGTAACCTATTTACCCAACCCGACCCGACCTGTTTAACCTGTTTGCCCAACCTGACCTGTTTAACCTGTTTAGACCTGTTTAATCTGTCCAACCCAACCTATTTAACCTGCCCAACCCGACCTGTTTAGACCTGTTTAGACCCGTTTAACCTGTTTAGACCTGTTTAACCCGTTTAACCTGTTTAACCCGTTTAACCTGTTTAGACCTGTTTAACCTGCCCAACAGTTAAAGGGGTTAAACGGTTTAAACGGGTCAGACATCTAAAATCCGTATCCGACCCAATTAATAAACAGGTTAAACAGGTTGACCTGTTTACGACCCGAACCTGTTTAGGCCAAACCCAAACCTGTTTATGGCGGGTCGAACACGGATCGGGTTGGCGGGTCGGGTCATATTTTGCCACCCCTAAATTCAATCGATCGCCATAGAAAAATTCTCCTTGAAATGCACCCGCTAGGCGCTAAGAATCCTCCTCGCATAGAATAAATTTTTCCAAGCAGCCCGCAGCTCTGCCCGACAACGGTGGGCTTTAGGGCCTTAAGGCTCGAGATGCACTTCCACGTGTTCCTGCACGGCGTTTTAAGGCTTATCTCCTGATACATAATTAATGCCATTAATAGAAAAATGTGACGAATACGCCAACCAAAATCCAGTTCACATCTCTGCTGAGAAAATCATAAATAAAATTTAGCGTAAATTAATTCCCGACCCCCCTTCCCCCCGATGACTACGGTGTAACGCTAAGTCCCTGTTGACCCAAACCGAGCTTTCCGGTCCAAGATTAGAGTTAATCTTAATTACTGATCCTTAACAGAGGTTTGTTTTGTTTTGTTTTTTTCCGATGTTGCCCTTTCGTTGCCGTTATGGTTTAAGAGAAGAAACAGTTGGGAAATCGTCCGCAAACAATGGAAAGGGAAAACAGTTCAGCTTCTTCATTTCTGTTTATTGTAGCATAAATAATCAACTAGAAAAGGGAGATTTTCTCCATTGGTATCGTGGTTAAGGAAGTATCTCCATTGGCAGTTGTCCGCAAATAGGAAAAAGGAGAAACAGTTCGGCTTCTTCCTTTCATGTTTGTTGTAGCAGAAAAATCAAGTGGAAGGGGAGATTTTCTCCATTGGTATCGTGGTTAAGTATCCGCATTGGCAGGGAGTCGGGGAGAGCTACTCGGTTGGTTCGGCGCCCACGTTTCTTTTTCCTGTTGCGGTGAGTCGGGGAGAGCTTCTCGGTTGGTTTGGCTCCCACATCTCTGTTTCATGTTGCGGTAATTACTGATTCTTTGCGATATCCCTTTTGCAAACTTATCTGTTGGCAGAGAGTCGGGGAGTGTTTCTCTATTGTTAGTGAGGCAAAGAAATGTTAGATGTTATAGGTGAACCGTTGAAGAAACAACGAGTTTCTTATCTCTGAGTTGGCGAAAATTCAGATTCTTCCTCATTCGTTTGCTTAGAGTCCCTTTCGATTTTTAGCTGCATGGTTTCATTGCACAAGAGTATAAGAGGTTGAAATTCTAATCCGATTTCTCATAATCCACTGAGACATCCCTCTGTTCTTCTCTGTTTTCTGATTGTCATCAAACGAAAATCTTGTTTTAGCTAAATTAGCTTCTTGTGTGTCTGCCATTGCTCATATCCTATTTGCAAAACTTCTTGTGTGACTTCAATTGTTGATATCCTATACGAAAAATAGTTCCTGTGGCAGCATTTCCTTTGCTTCATTGTTGAAATAGCATTCGAAACTTCAATTAGTTCATCTCTCTATCCTTTTTCCATTGTCATGGCTTCAGAAAAAATAAGTAGCCATGTTTTCATGGCTATTTGTTCTTATGGTGGCAAAGCTCCTATTATTTCCATCTTCGAGGACACTAATCTCGATCAAATTTACAAGGAAATAGTGGAAAGGTGGAGACATCTTTTTAATACAATGGTAGAAGTTAAATATTTTATTCTAAACAAGTCTAGAATACTTGTTACTCTCCTGAGCGATAAGGATGTTCGGAATATGCATCAAATACACGTCAACTTAAATGCGCCGGTGATTGAGTTGTTTGTTAGTCACATTCCATGCTTGATCGAAGCAGCCGATGTCATCATTGATATGAGGTAATGCAGAAGTTAATTGCATAGTTTCTATTTTGGTAATCTTATTTGAAACTTTGTTGTATTGCATATTTCATATGTAAGTTTGTTCATGTTAAGCACAAATTTATTAGTTAGTATGCCAAATTTTTGTTTAACTTATTGTAGGGATAGTGGCCCATCCCAAAATGTCGAGTGGAGTTGCAGATCTAAAAAATTTTCGAAGGATAGCTCAAGTAATTTTGGTCGAGTTGTTGAAGAACCAAGAGCTGCAATTGAAGAGCAACCTAGTCAAACAAATTCTTTAGATGCTTGGAAAACCTCTATAGAGGGTGTCGGTCAGGAGTTCAATGATGTGGACACTCTTCGCGACACGATTCGCAACTTCTGCATTGCAAATTGTAGAGATTTTGTATTTGTAAAGAATGATCGTATGCGACTGACCGTGGAATGTTTATACGAAGGATGTGAATGGCGTGTCCATGCTTCCCGACTTGGCAATCAAGAAAGATTTACAAATAAAAAAAATGAACAGTCAGCATACATGTGGCGGAGGGTTGCAAGTTCGCTCGCATCCTAAGGCTTCGAAATGTTGGGTTTCAAATATTGTTAAAGAAAAACTTCAAGATATGCCATTATATAGGCCGATTGATATCGTAAAGGATATTCGTCGAGAATATGGTGTTGAATTGCCGTATCATCAAGCTTAGCATGGGAAAGAGGTGGCTATGAAGGACTTTATGGTTATAGATCAAAATCTTATGACCGGATACGCTGGTATTGCGACGCCATTCTTGAGACCAACCCCGGTAGCATAGCTGAGTATGAAACTATTGAAGGTCGATTCAGATGCCTATTCATTTCATTTCATGCTTCAGTAGTTGGTTTCATAAGAGGATGTAGACCTCTGATTTTTATGGATGGAACATTTATAAAGCATAAGGATGGAGGAGTAGTATTTGGTGCGACTTCCAAAGATGCGAATGACGATATATTTCCTATTGCTTACGGTGTGGTCGATACAGAGACTGATGACAATTGGGACTGGTTTTGTCAATTTTTGAAAGAAGCAATTTATAGTTGCAGTGAGTGGCGAAGTGAGCAAATCATATTTATGACGGATAGACATCAAGAAATTATTAAATCAGTGCCGAAGTACTTTTCTGGTAGTTACCACTCATATTGTTTCCGTCACGTGAAAGACAACTTCAAGAATTAGATATGGAATGTCATATTCTTAATTTTCAACCCATAATTTATCTAACTAATTTAGGATGTTGTAGATCTCATCGTTTGATTATTGTTAATGCAGGTGCTTGTCCATTATCGTGCAAGTGAGAGAAAGAGGCTGCTCGATTTACTAAATACTGCTGCCTATACTCCAATGCTGAATGTTTTCCACAAATTAATTAGCAAGCTTACATTAGAAGCTCCAGGAAGTAGAACTTTTCTCCTGCATGCAAATCCAAAGCATTGGACAAATGCAGTATTCCCAGGTCCACGATGGCGGATTATGATGTCTAACGTGGCAGAGTATTTCAACAGTTGGATCATGGAGGCTTGCCATCTCCCCATTCCTCAAATGGTTGACCATATCAGGCTTCATGTTAATAACATTGATGCATGAACAGTGTAATCGAAGTTACAATATTCAAACACATCTATGCCCTGATCCTAAGAAAATATTGCATAGAAATGTTGAATACGGTCAGAGATTATCCGTATTTACGTCAAACATAATGATATATAACGTAAAGGATACAAACTACTCATGCAAAGTTGACCTCCAGAATAGCAATTGCTCTTGCGGCGAGCGGCGAATATTCCACATGCCATATAAGCATGCATGTGCATGCATTGAGAAGGCTGGTAGATCACTGTACCACTTCACTGACAATTGTTTCCAAACTGAATTGTATAGAGCAACATATGCCGAAGCTATTAGTCCAATTCTTGATATGAAGGAGCGTTATAGTGCCTCAGAAGAGATTCATATTCTACCCCCAATCACAAAGACTCGTCCAGGTAGGCCTAAAAAGAAGAGAAGACCTTCGCAAGGGGAGTTAGTGCGTCATATTAAATGTGGACACTGCGAGAAGCTTGGGCACAACAAAAAGACTTGTAATGTGGCCATCGACTAAATATTTTGGATATTAGGTGTAATGTATGGAGATCTGAATTTTTCATTTTTCTCATAGTCATGTGCTTTTTATTGGAGAAATATAAGACACAAACACCAAGAACTTCATATGTTTGCATGTCTCTATAAAGATTGGTAGTAAGCAACCCTTGGCAAACCATGGCACACCATGACACACAGTAACAATCTGTTTTGTTGAATCAGGTTATGTATCTTGTCAGACATAAGTACTTCTCAGCATGTAGCTATTCCCGGCACAACGTTTATTGTTACTGGAACACTGTATTTATAAGTCTACAAATAGTTAATATAACATGGCACACCATGGCACACATTAACATAGCATGGCACTCAGTTAAGTATACTTCGAACACAATTTCTAATTTCTGGCGCACATTCCATACTGGTGTACACTTCAGTGGCTTGCATTGGCTTTGAAACTAATACCCTTAATTGGAGGAAAATGGTTGAACTGGCACACTATTATGGATTCTGTTATTGCATAAATTCAGAGATGTTTAATAATTCTTCTTTCCCTTGGTCATCAACCCTTCAGAAGTTTGCATCGGTCTTGAAACGAAGGCTGCCACACATTTCAGACTACATTGCACATATTTAATTATGCATGGAACACAGTATGTGTAAGTCTGGAAACTGTTAATAATATAAGGTACACCATGGCACACTGTTAAAATCAAATGGCGGTCTTAGAAACTCAGTTATATTCTTATTGATGCCACAAACAGTCATCAATAATTTTAGAAAGAGTTTAATTCGTCTTCTTTCCCTTGGTCATCAATGCTTCACAAGTCTACATCGGCATAGAAATGAAGCCTGGCACACATTACTAATTACAGTGCACAGATTTAATTATGCTATAGCCGGTAGCAATGGAAACTGATGGTTTCACTCAGATGACATAAGTATAGTAAGAAACTTTTGCAATCCTAGCAGGCAATTGAGACTTCTATTTAAACAATAAAGTATGCTTGGAACACATTTCAGCATGCGGTGTACATACTTCTGAAAGCCTGGGACACATTTTGTTAAGGTTTGCACACAGCAACATTTGCTTGGAACACACTAGTTTAAGACTATCTCAGAAGGTTGCATTGGCTTTCAAACACATTCCTTAACTAAAATTGCTAAATGGAGGAAAATGGTTCAACTAGCACCATGCATTTCAGAAAATTCAGTGTGCCATTACAACCATTTTGCTCCAATTCTAGAAGAGAGTTAGGAAATTTGTTTAAAAGAATGATGGTCAATTGAAATATGAATTTCAGATATTGCAACAACACACTGCTATTGTTGCTGTTATTTCATAAATATATCACACAAACTTCAAGAAATTCATATTTTTGTGTGTCTCTATACCGATTAATAGTAAGCTACCCTTGTCACACCATTGATTGCCATGGCACACATTTACAATCCATGGCTCATTATCAGTTATATAGCTTGGCACATCAGTACTACAGTGCACACATTTAATTATGCATGGAACACCTGAAGTTTATCTTGGCACACATTTAGTAAATCACTGCACACAGTAACGTATGCTTTGAAGACACTATATTGAAGTATGCTTCAAGTATGCTTTGGACACACATTTAAGTATGCTTCGGACATACTTTCTAAAACCAAGCACACAATCAGTTCTTTTCTGCACACATTGTACTATGCACGGAAAATCCTAGCACACAATTGAGACTTCTATGCAATCAAAAAAGTATACTTGGAACACATCTAAGTATGCTATGAACACACTTCTAAAAGCCTGGCACATGGCACACATTTACAATCCATGGCTCATTATCAGGTTATATAGCTTGTCAGACATCAGTACTATATTGCACACTTTTAATTATGCATGGAACTTCTGAAGCTTATTTTGGCACACATTTAACATATGCCAAGATGACATTGTCTAAAGCCAAGCACACAGTATACCAATAATGAACACACATCTAATTGCCTGGCACACATTTTGTTAATGTTTGCATACAACAACATTTGCAACGGCACACTTGTTGAAGTCTATCGCAGAAGGTTGTTTTCAACTGAAACCTGCTTTTCCAATTTTGGACCATTTATGGATTTGAGCTAGGGAATTACTTGTGTGATGAGAGTGCCACATGAGAATTCTTGGCTCATTTTAAGAGGCATATTAGATACAGTAGCAATTCATTACACCCATTCATTACATAAGATCACATGGCTCACGGTCATGAGATTATGGCACGGCATGGCACATATAAAATTTAGCAAATTACACAGACGCAATATCATGGCATCCTCTATAGAGCACGACAGCAAAGAGAGATAGGCAAATTACTTAGTTGAAAAATCATTCAATTTAATCATCATATTTGTCTCAATGTAACATTACACAGAAATTAAAAATGTTAAAAGACTATTTTACATCTGAAGGCTCTAATCTCTATGCCTATTTTTTCTTCTCGTCATACCATGACCAGAACCTATCAAATGTAGGACAACGATTATTTAACAAAATTTTTCCTGCAACCCAGCTCCTGTATAAAGAGGGATCTTTGAACTCCTCCAGCAATGGTCTGCAAGTGCCACGTATCAATACCTCCGCAAACATGAGCACATACACCCCGTTGTCCACACTATCGGGTGTCTATTGTGCGCGCTCTCGAATTTCTCGAACGGGACAATCAGGGATATGGTATCCAATGCAGTCTTTTAGCCAATACCTCAAAAATGACGCCTACAAGAATGTCCACAATATATTATATTTGCTTAACTTGTGATTCAATTTAAAAACAAAAAAGATATAAAAAATTATATAATTGATACCCACATATTTGATAGCAACATCTGATGCATGAAAGCTTCACATTGAGTTGTAGCATTCAAAACGTTGCTTCGTCAAGTCCAAAGCAATTAGATAACAATGCCATCCCGTATTCATTGGAATAAATAAATATCTACACTGTTTGAGATTGGAAAGTTGAATTTGCCCTAACCACTTCCGAATACTAGGCTGCAAAGAATCAAAAATACTTCTAGTAACATCAGCTGTCACCTCACGGATGCTTGAAAGATGTTGAACCACAGCAGCCTATAAAATTTATAATGGCACAACTAAATATTTTTAATATGCAGTTACGAAATTTAAAATGTTGATGTAATGAACCTGTATCTCGCTACGCAGGTAAATACTTGAATTATCAATGGGCTCAACGTACTCTCGATGGAATAGCTCCATCATAGAAAAATACACGTTCATGACCTATACTTCAGAAAATATGTTAAAAAGCAAATGATGTAGATTAAAGTGAGGTACATCACTAATTTACATACGTCATTGCATAGTGGCCCATCATGAAGGAGCTGGACTACGGCATCACCAGTGCATGATGGTCTCAAATTATTTGCATCCTCCCAAATTGTGTGTCTACATATTTCATTGAAATGTTTAAGGTACTTTATTTGTGAGAAATGTGAGATTGCACAGTTAATAAAAGAAACTTACTCGAAGTTGTTTTCTTCTGGAAACTCTGTTCACAAGAATCTGTCCAAGTGAACTTAACTTGCTTCCGAGTCAGCATTGTCAATGGGGCAGCTATTTTTGAGAAGTCCTTTACAAACTTCCTATGGTACCCAGCCAGACCTAGAAAACTTCTGATTTCTGTTACATTTATTGGTCTCGGCCAATTCATAACTACCTCAATCTTCTTGGGATCCACCCTGATACCTTCTTTGCATATTATGTGTCCCAAGAATCCAACTTCTTGTAGCCAGAACTCACATTTGGTAAGTTTGGCATACAGCTTATGTTCTCTTAAGGTTTGCAGCACTATCCTCAAATGCTCTTCATGATCAATCTGACTCTTAGAGTATATGAGGATATTATCTATAAAGACATCACAAACCTGTCAAGATAAAGTTTAAAGATCCTATTCATCAAATCCATGAACGCTGCTGGGGCATTTGTCAGCCCAAACAGAAGCACTAGAAACTCCTAGTGCCCATATCTCGTTCTGAATGCAGTCTTCAATATATCTTCCTTTCTGATTTTCAACTGATGATACCCAGACTACATATCAATCTTCGAGAAGTACTCAGCTTCCTGTAGTTGATCAAACAAGTCATCTATTCTGGAAAGTGGGTATCTGTTTTTGATGGTCACTTTATTCAACTGTCTATAATCTATACACAGTCTTAGTGACCCATCCTTCTTCTTCACAAACAAAACTGGGGCACCCCACGGTGAAGTACTGGGCCTAATAAATCTCTTGTCTAGCAGATCTTGCAATTGCACCTTCAGCTCTCTCAGCTCTATGGGTGCCATACGATAGGGAGCAATTGATATGGGGTTTGTACCAGAAAAAAGTTCAATATTGAACTCAATCTCTCTATCAGGTGGTAATCCTGGTAATTCCCCCAAAAATACATCTGGATATTCCTTAATAACTGGAATCTATTGCAGATCAACAGATTCCACCTGGGTGTCCATCACATAAGCTAGATAGCCTTGACACCCCTTTTCCAGCAGCCTCTTTGCTTTCATTGCAGACATCAAATTCACTGGGACCTCACTCCGATCTCCCTGATATGCAAATTCACCCCCATCTAAAGGTCTGAAGATAACATTCTTTTCTTGGCAGTTAATGGTGGCACGATTGTCTGATAACCAATCCATGCCCAAAATGACATCAAAGTCTAACACTGCCAACTCAATCAAATCGACTGGGAGTGTTTTACCCTTTATCTCTACCACACAGGTAGGATATACATATCTCACTTCTATACTATCCCCTACAGGAGTACTAATAGCTAAGGGAATGTGCATCAGTATCTTATCCCTAGCTAACTTTTTAGCAAAATAAGGGGATACAAAGGAATGGGTAGCCCCAGAATCAAACAGTACTCTAGCTTTAATCTTATCAATAAGGAGCATACCTGTCACCGCTGCATTCGATGCTTGTGCCTCTTGCGGATTAACTGTGAACACCCTTCCTTTTCCTCTGCCTATGGGAGCTGACAGCTGAGATGGTCCGGCACTCTGTTGTGATGCTTGTGTCTGACCTCTGCCTCTGCCTACAAGCTCCCTACTACTAGACCTGTCCATCTGCACAGAAGGGTGGATGCCGAAGGCACAAACTGCTGGGTGGCACCCTGCGGGCATTTTCTAGCAAAATGACCCGGCTGTCCACATCTGTAGCACACTCTCTGGCCCATTCTACATCTGCCAGGGTGCTGCTTCCCACATATGCCACACACTGGCCATCATTGGAACCTGGATTCAGTTCTGGCCATAGTGACTGGAGGACGAGGTACTGATGGTAGAAAAGTATCCTGTGATCGACCTCTTCCCCTCTATTTCCTCTTACGTGGGGCAGGTGGAGCAGAGCGTATAGACTGCTCTATCGGGCCCTCCAGAAGACCTGCTCCCTCGGATCTACCTCTGCTACTTTGCCCTTTCCCCACATTTATTTTCTTCTGTTTTCTTTCAGCCCTTTCTTCTTTGCTTCTGGTCTCCCACTGTTTTGCTTTATCAATAAACTTGGACAAAGTGGAGACCTCTACTGCTAGCACTACATTATAAAGCGGAGAAATCAGACCCCGCCTTAATCTTTCTATCCTGGCAGCTTTAGTGGGGATAATGTAAGGAGCATACCTCCCCAATCTGGTGAACTCACGAGCGTACTCAGCTACGCTCATTCCGGGCATCTGCTTCAGCCTCTCAAGCTGAAGAGCCCAATTCTGCCTCTCCGCCGAAGATAAGAATTCATCCATTACTGCTTGCCTGAACTCTTTCCAGGTTGGAGGATTCCTACTATACAATCTATCCTCCACGTGCCTCTGGTACCAGTCCCAGGCATTTTCTTTCATAGTGAGCCCTACAAGCTCTATGGCCCTTGCATCAGAACAAGACAATCTTCGAATCATTTTCTCTGTTTCCTCCACGAATCTCTGAGGATCCTCACCTTCTTCCTCCTTAAACTCCGGAGTTCTGAGCCTCAGAAAGTCTTGTACATAAACCCCTCATCATCTAGAGCCCGTCTGGCCATACTTCTCGGCATAGGTGCAGGAGGTGGGATAGATGCCGCTGACGGGGCAGGAGGCTTTTCTCGAGCAATCTGCTCTCTTAAAGCCTGATTCTCCACCAAAAGTTGTTCTACCAGTGGATCTCTACTTCCTACCTCCCCTTGATCATCAACTCTCCGCCTGTCTGCAGGAGGAGATTTTTCTCTTTGGGGCTCGACATGTGCGGAACCCGCATCCAATGCTATATCTGGCTCCATCCTCCTTCCAGGACAAGCAAATCCTCTCCTTGGAGGTATTCTTTATATATCTCTAAAAGAGTCAAAAAGAGAGGACAGTCGTTACACACTGAGCCATAATATATTTTACTGAATTGTAAATGACTCATAAAATAACATACAGAAAAACCCTATGCTCCATAGTATAATCCTATACTTAATCCTGACTCGCCCTATTGCTCTGACAGGACTCTTCTTAATATTTGCTCTGATACCACCTTCTGTCACTTACCCCGCACCGATCCGGCGGGCCGCCGCGACGGTCCTAGGGTGTGGGTAGGCATAAGGCCACCAGCCACCACATAGAACCCTACTAACCTAACACAAACATCCTTAAACCTCCGAAACACTTTGGCATGATATATGCACAAAATGAGCACTTTTGATCTATGTTAACCTGTCAGGATATATCAAACATACAACTACTTCACCTGTCAGAGCAGCAATCACATGACCTGTCACATAATAAACCTGGATAATATATAGCAATACATTATCACAGGCACACACAACTGATCTATATAAAACCTAGTTCCCAATCCATCCATGGCCAACCCATATCCACAACAGGATCTATGTCTATAACTACACATTATATACAACTGAAAAGTTTATAATACACCAAAAGTATATAAACCTCTATTCTACATTATACTATGAAGCAACACAGCTAGCAGGCAACCTCTAGTCCTGCACCTCTCTATACGGCACCTGCCCTGCAACAAGGATATCAACTGGGGAGTGAGTATATGAATACTCAATGAGTGGAGTAGAGAGTACTATGCACATGAGACAAGATATAATTATGGCTCGAGGTGAAATCTCAAGAACATATGAGCAGTCATCAATAACAGGATACATATAACTCAACATAAGAAATATGGAGTAAATCATCACAATATCACCACAATCACAATCAACTCATCTGGAGCATATATAGAATAATCAAATAAATATAAATGATACATCATGAATATGCTCAACAGATCGTAACACTGAAATATGTAAATCAGGATGTCAATATGCGAAGTCATCACTAGACAGCTATCGGGAGGTGGGTCTTACGCCCCAGGCGAACCACAACAACTTTCTACTATCACATGCATATGCAGAATAAGACACCACACTGATCATGTAAATGCTGGCTAGTATCCATAACATAAATCCATAAAATCATCTTATATCTGAATACTAAACGGCACCTCGCGGAGTCTTACTTTGCCCGGCGGTAAGCCATACTGCACCTCGTGGGGTCTTACTATGCCCGGCGGCAAGCAGATATCGCAGGACCGGCCGATCCTACGCCTAGGGCTGTGTCTCCCCTAGGAAGGGACTGGGTTGCATCCACCCAGGGGACAACTATGTGCATATAGACCAATGTCTAACCCCATCGACTATAGGTGTTCTGTAGATACTGCCAAGCCATGCATACATGACATAATGCACCTTCCCAATACTCAACTATAAAGGAGTATAATCAAGACTACCACTCACTCGACCACAACCCAATCATAAACTAACATCAGAGTTGGGAGCGAGGAGTCAAGGAAGTGCAATGCAACTTAATATACCACTGAAAAGGCTCTACAAGTCTTTGAAATAGAGGAAATGAAATCAATTTACAAAAGAAGTTATTTCACAACTCAGAACCAATTTGACTATTCTTTTACCCCTTGTAATCCTCTCAATGTTCTCTCAAATGCATGTACAAAATAATCAAGCATGGAGAAACAAGATTATTGAGGATTCTACTACAATATCAATCAATATGCTCAAGTGGAATCAATTCACACTTGGTGACATTCATAAAAATGAATTAAGAATGCTCATGGTGCAAGGTACTTAACTCCCACTCACCTGTCAATCCGACACGACCTCGATACGCCTCCAAAACTTTATAGGCAGCAGGGGACTTCTTCTTCTTGTTCTCTAGCTTCTTGCCCAACTGATACATACATTTACAATACATTTAGTCTTGTATCAAGTGCCATAATCTGCATGCCAATCATAAATATAGAAAACCTTAATTGACTTAACTCTCCCCTTTACCAAATCCTTTTCTTTTTTCCTTTTTCCTATCAATTAATCTTCCCCTTATATGTATCATGATGCAAGAGCATCACCCACACACCTTACACCATTACTATAAGGTCAAGGTGCGTGAAAGAATCGAATTTCTCTTTCATCTAAAATTTTACTGAGGCGTGAGTCGACCCCCATCATTTTTTCTCACCTTCTTCATCCTGGATGAACAGTAACCCAAACTGATAGTGGGTTACTTCATTCCAGTTTTGATCCACTTTTCAGACTCCAAATTTTATGAAATTTTTACCTAACATTCTACACTCATAGGGGTTTCCAGAATGGTAACATATATCGACAACGGAGGCCGATTGACCTCCGAAACAATTCACTGAACTCAGGACTTCGACACAGATTTTCCGCAGCATCGGAAAACCTTGTCGAAATCCAATTTCCTCTCTTTTAACACGCTCTAACACTTCTATCTAACCTCTCTAGATCACATCCACCCTTTGTATAGCCTAATTTGATTAAAAGACTTGGTAGGGATGGGTATTTACCTTTTTCTTTTCGGAAAATCAAGGTCTTTGCGTAGAGGGGAAGGAGACTAGCACTTCTCCTTTTAGCCGGCAACACCACCGACTCCTCTTCCGCCTCTGCGATTCCCCCTTCCCTTCTTCTTTCTTCTTCTTCTTCTTTTCTTTCTTTCTTTTCCTCTGCCTGAGACTCCTCTTTTTCTTTTCTCTGTGAATCCCTCAGCTCAAATTCACCGCCTCAGCCTATTCAAACCCCCTTTTAAGTCTCATCACAATGCTAAATCTCCATTTTGTCCTTGCCACTTCAATGCATCTACAATTATGCCATTATCTTTTGATTCTTTCCAATATTAACCTTCTCTGATTAATTTAATGATTATTCTATTCTTTACATATAATTTTATTAGGGTATTACAATAAGTCTTCGAAAATTGGGATATGGCTTTTGCTTTCTCCGTTGCCTTTCTCTCGCGTGCTCCAAACTTCACGCGTCTGCATAAGGAGGAGACATATGTGGTGGTCGATCCATATTTCTTCTCGCAACCAGTATCAGTCGCCCAAATAACCTGCTAGTAATATGCAATTTTAGTAATTACCAATAATGATTTAATTGTGAAATTATAATTTACCTTAGGATGCAAAAGTTAGTCTACCTCCAAGTCATCTGCACTATGGTGCGTATCCTCTTCTTCCGCTACACCTTGGTCCATAGCCTCATCCAAAACTGTGGCATCTCGGAGGAACTTTTCGCCTTGGACATCAGTGGGCCAAATAATCTGATAGGAATATGCATTTTATGTAATAACGATATACACTACAAATCTAAAATCAAAGAATGCCGGAAGAAAATAATTACAAACCTCTACCACTTCTGCACTATGTTGCATATCCTCTAATTCCACTGCAACTTGGTCTAGAGCTTCAACAAGTGCAGTATGCTCTTCCCTCACCTGAGAATGTGTGGCATTAATTTCTTACAAAAATACAAGTTCGACAAGAAGAATGAGTTAATAATTCGTCAAACTTTGCTTACCACAGTAGAACCGGTCGCATGCTCACTTCGTTGGTCATCCGACAAGAGACCCTTATCTTAGATGACCTTCTCGACTCTGGACAACCTCTTATCTATCAGGACCGGCGATCGTCCCCCCCTTCGTCATCCCCAATGGTTTCAGGGTCTTGTAAACTGAAGCCATGTGTTATTAAACACCTCTCAACCAATCTCATGCGTTTCTCTATGCTTTCCATTGGATGAGGTTCGCTATGGCTAGATGAAGGTAACTAAAACAAAAAAATTATCCAACTAAGTGTATGTATTTAACTAAATGCCAAATGAAATTATATGTGCGCCAGGTGTTTGTAAGCATGTGCTAGCAAGAATTAATGATGTGCGTAGAGAAGATAGGTGTGTGCCAAATGGAGCTAAGTGTATGCTGGCAAATGAAAAGTGCATACCGAATAGAAGTAAATAGGTGCCAAATGGTTTTAAGTTAGTTTAATTGCGAAATAATAATGGTTAGAGATAGGATAGATTGAGTGCCATATAGAAACAATAACTTTCCATCAATTTAAAGATGCGTGCCAAGTCAAGAAAGATGTGTGCCGAGTGGTTGTAAGTGTGTGCTGCCAAGAAATAATGATGTGCAGATACATGAGAGGTGTGTGCTATATGTACATAAGTGTGTGCCGCCAATTGAAAGGTACGTGACTAAGTCTAGTATGCTTGTAAGTTTTTTGTACAAACATTGAAACTTTTTCGTACACCCTTTTGCAATGCATCATCGCTTCGCATCTCTATCGGAGCAACGTCTCGTGGCCTTCCTCGCGAGAGAATATGCAACTCCTCCTCTCTAGGCTCTAGCTTCTCGATCACCTGATGCAAGCGAAAACTTAAGTTCAGCATCAACTTAAATTATTTTTGATGTAAGAAATAAAAATTCAAACCTGATATCATTTTAACTTCTTCATGATTTCAGCAATCACGTCCACCTTGTGAGGGAATGGGGCATTGCTCCAACGCAGGAGACGTGGATACATGAAGGGGGGTCGTTGGCTTCCAACAAGGCTGTTCGCATGCTCAACAACCCATGCCTGCAAAAAATCAATGTAAACATCAAATTAGAAGTAAATATATATCTTAACAATGAAATTTAAAACAAACATTAAGATGTTTACCACCAAAGCGACCGTGCAACCGTTCATATATTTAGCTGATCCCTTGCCGGTGATATTCCTTGACCTTACACTATCGGCTAGACTAGGTATTTGTTGGCGAAGAAAAGCAAAAACAGCAAGACCCCAACTATATGAACCTAAGCAGTCTAAATAATCAAGATATAAACATAATGCCTTAGGAACATAATAGTGTATAGTTATAAAGAGATATAGAACCCATAATTTTGTGAAATCCTCTACATCTTGTTGTCCGCTCTTTCCAACAAGAAATTGTAATTTATTTTTAACTGCATTTCTATTGGTTTTTTTATGGTCCCCCTCAAAAAAATGGATGATGAGGTCAGACGTAACCCTCCTCTTCCTATGCAGTTCTACCTCATCGCCCGTCGCACTTAAACCAAGAATTAGTGCAAAATCGCTCCCTACAAAAGGAACTAAAATCTTACCAAACCAAAAACCCTCCTCCTCGTCATCCCAGAAGGAGAGCAGAGTGTCTAAGACAAGCCTACTCTGTTTAATATATGGAAGACCTAGCAAATGCCCTAAAGGTGTGCCGGTGATCCTAACCTTCTACTTATGAGATATTAACGGGACTAAGGTGACGATAAAATTGACAAAATAACTGAAGTAACACCTACTGTTGACCATATTTTTTGGGCCAATAGTAGATGCTTTGCATCTAGTCTGAATTGGAGCCATCAAAAATGTCTGCAACACAAATATATTCAAAATCTAATTGTGAATAAAATCAACTCAAATATAGAAACATATAATTGAGTAAAACATTGACGGGATAATGAATGATTTTAAAAAACTATAACAACGGACAGAAATGGAATCAAATAATCAGGCTTTTTGAAGACAAAAATCTCCATTTTGATATCACAACGTTTTTGTCTGATAATTTCTCAAATCCTAAGCATCCGCACATTTTTAAAATAAATGTCCTACAATACTATATAACAGTTTGTTGCTAGGAAAAATAAATCGAGAAAGTATAATGCAGGGTTTACAAACCGTAGAAGGACTGGCAATACGCCTCGGAGAGGGTTTGGGAAGCAATGTCGAACGAAGCGCCGTCGACCAACTATCAGGGCGAAGTCGCGAGCGTCAAGGAAAGCTTTTGGTGTGGGACTCGACAAAATGCCGTCGACTTAGAACTCTCAGTCGGAGACTTGCCGGAAAATAGAGTCGACAGAAGAACGGATTAACAGGACAAGGGAGCAAGAGTGATTTGCCGGTGGGAACTTGTTTACGGTCTTAAGGTTTGAAATAGGGGACAGCAGATTAATCGGAATCGTTGAGGAAGATGGAAAATTTCGTGGGGAGATACAATTACAAAAAGAGGAAAATATGAAACCTACGATGAGAGCTATTTCCGTGTGAAGATAAGAGTGAAAAAAGGGAGGGGATGAAGCCGAATCGGTGAGAACTTTAGAGCTATTTTCATCTCAAATGGAAAGCTGGGATGGATCGGCTGTTACAAAAAGAGTCAACAGGGACTAAAATTTATAGTCCGGTCCAACAATGGACTGGCCATTAATTACCCCTAAAATTTAATTTTAAAATTTTATTACCTGACGGGTTCATATACCAGGGGATGATGATTTCCCTGCTGAACTCCCCAGCAAGCGACAAATCTCGGGATAAATGTGCCATAAAAACTGAAACTTCGAAGCTTTTTCCCGAGCGCCTGGGCAAGTGGCAGTTGAGCATCTACAGGTAACCGTTGCCTCCACTTCCGAAGCCTCCCGTATGAACCTGCTCTCCGCCACGGCCAGCGCCGGCGCCATCCATATCCCTCTTTTCTACTCAACAGCGCCATCCATTTCCAACCCTCCCCCCCCCCAAGCCGACCCGAAACCACCACCCATCCCCAGTCCTCACTGGACTCCGCAACCGATGAATTGCCTCCCTCCTCCGCCGCCGCCATCCGTCGGGTCTCACCCGCCACGCCGGTGGAGTTCACGCACCGCGGGGAAAAGCGCGGCGAGGGCGGGCTGGTCCTCGCCTCGCTTCTCCTGCCCAGCCTCGAGTACCTGCAGTTCTTCGTCGAGATGCTGGATTTAATCCGAATAGTTGTCGAGCATGATGCCATCTTGCCGGTTTGTTGATCCTCAAACCGTCCCAGATGATGTCTTTGTTTTCCAAACTAAATCTTCTACCGAATGTTGATAAAGGAAATCTACTTCAGATTTCGATCATAGATTGATTGCATTTGTGTTTCAACTCCTGTCATGCACTTTATCTTTGGTGATGTTAATGTTACCATTACGTTGTTTGGATTACTAGTAAGCTGGTTAAGTTGGTGTTATTTTTCTAATTTTGATGCTCAATATGTGAGATTTCCAAGAAGGTATGAACTTTGCTGGTTGTTCTTTGCGTGATCGAAAAAGGCAAAGACTGTTCAAAGATGACTACTTTCATGAAAGCTTTTGTACATCAAAAGCTTTGTTGGATAATTTTTTAGTAAATATTAGGGCAATGCTTACATATATGTTTCGACTCCCGTCATGTATTTTATTTGTGACGTTGATGCTATATTGATGTTGTTTGATTACCAGTAAGGTGTTTAAGTTGGTGTTATTTATCTAATTTTGACAATCAATATGTGAGATTTTTAGGAAGTTTGGAACTTTGCTTCTTGTTCTTTGTGCAATTGAAGAAGATAAAGAATGTTTAAAGTTAGTTTTACAACAACTTTCATGAATGAATACTTCTGTATGTTCAAAGCTTTTCTTGATGATTTTTCAGTAAGTAGTAGTGGAATGCTTTGGTGCATGTCGGAGAGATATAAGAAAGAGAAGATCGAGGAGAAATAGCATGAGAATGGAAGAAAACACATGAAGTTAGTAGAATAAGCAGATGAGATGAAGATTACAGAGGAACAAGACCTATAAAACCAGTACCATGAGCCATTTTGGTGCATTATCAGTTTGGTAAGATATGGTTGATATGGTACGCAATGCATCCCTTACCGAGATAGATTTCAACATTTTATTCTCACTCTTAGCCATTGTGAGGACCCATGCGGGCGTGTGTTTAGTTCTACATCGGTTATTCGCTGGGTAGATCTTAGGCACTTATATAGGATCAAGAAATCTAAATACCTTCCACCTAGCCTTTTTGGGTGAAGTTTTGGGTTATTACAAATAGTATCAGAGTGGTCCCGACCCATAACCTATATGGACTGGGTATCACTGCAACACAAATCCATTGGGGCTGACCACGGGCCGATCTTGGTGCTTGTGATTAGATTTGAATGGATTTGAATTCTTAGTCTGACGAGGACGTCATGGCTTAAACAGAGAGAGTATGTGAGGACCCGTGCGGGCGTGTGTTTAGTCCTACATTGATTATTCGTTGGGTAGACCTTGGGTACTTATATAGGATCAAGGAACCTAAATAATATCTTCCGGCTAGCCATTTTGGGTGAAGTCCTGGATTGTTACACAAGAAGAATATATGAGGATCCGTGCGGGCGTGTGTTTAGTCCCACATCGATTATTCGCTGGGTAGATCTTAGGTACTTATATAGAATCAAGAAACCCAATACTATCTTCCGGATAGCCATTTTAGGTGAGATCCTGAGTTGTTACAACCATGGTACCGCATAGGTGGGTGTGGTATGCATCTCAATTTCAGATGGTATGGAACAACACGACGGTTCCGCTCGATTCGACTCGTATACTGAACTGAATCTCAGTACCGTACCGGTACCTTACTGGTATGATATGGTATGGTCCATATGGATTGGTATGATAGAGACCTTGTAAAAGAGGTAATTAAAGCATCTTGATTAACAAAAATCAAAAAGCATTCATGAATAATATTAATTGGATTGCATGAAATACAATAAAAGCTTGACCTTCATCTAATATTCTTCTAGATAAGTCTGAAAGCATATTAGATTAACACTCATCACTTTATCAGGCTAAAAAGCACATATGTGCGTGTAAGACATTTTATTGATCTTCCATTACTTTATACTAAGTAATTCTAGAACAATCATATTTTTTTTTCTAGGAACAACTAGTCTAGCCTAATCACTTTAAGCATCATAGTTGACATGATAAAGTTTCAAAACCTAAAACCATTGATAACCTACTTCAAGGCTGCATGTGGTTTGAGAATAAAATATTTGGGTTAGCTTAGTTAAACTGAATAAGCTGGAGAGAAAAATGGAGGAATAAACTATTCCACTTTTTCATAGGAGTAAATGATTCTTGGGTTGAGCAGAGTAAATGTGTTGGAAAGACAAAAACTGAAGCATTTATTGTGTACTTGTTTTTCTTAAATATATGTTTTTAAATTTTACCTTTTGAAAAATTGATTTAACCTAAGTGCTCAAATGAGTGCTTGGTTAAAAAGGCTGAAATAACTAGGATAAATGGCATTTTTCCTTTTTATTCCTCATCCAAACACAGCCCAAGAGTATATAGGTGTATTTCTTAGTGCAATTATTAAAGGATGGTTTGTGATATTTACCTCATACACCTCTAACTTTAAGTGAACTCTAATTTAGACTCATACACTAAGAATTTATTGATAAATTGAGATTTCTCACCTATATTAAAGTCTCAGTCAATGTTGCCACTTGTAGAGTTCTAGATTCACTTGCAAATTGGCATCTTAAAGTCCATGATCTGATCAAAGTAGTATTGGTTATTCACTTCATGTTGACCAGCGTGACCTTGTTGTTGGATCCTGAAATATAACAAGAAGGATATGAAGTCTCATACAATTGAAGAAAATCAACCAATGTGCTAGCTTATATCTTAGGCGTCTAGCACACAGGATGCTTTTATTGGAGGCATTATATTACATGTCATTAACAAGGTTAATAGAAGTATTGTTAGTGAATCTATCAAGAAATGTGGACATGGAGATCTCACTTGAAATCAAGGACTTTAGAGCCTGTTTTGAGATGCATGCAGGTAGATGATCCTGCATTTGCTAATGTAACTGTTGGCAACTGCGGATCAACAGATAGTTATTTACACTCTGTTATGAATTAAGGAAGTAAGGGTGCATTTGGATGCACTTTACAATCACTATATTTGGTGATTTTAGAAATTCCAATTCATTATTTTCAGAATTCTGCTGTCTGGTGGTGCTGTAGAAATTCATAAAACTCCTTAAATCATGAAATTGAAAGATTTTCTTACTTTAGTAAGATTTTCTAAGTTCATAAATTTCTCCTCCCTATCATCTTGAAACTTTGTATCCTAGATCTTTCCTTTTCAACGACCAAACACTTCCCAGAAAATTTCTCAACTTTCAATACCTGCTCTTTTGAGTCAGGAAATGATAAAATCATGATTTTAGAATTAAAAACCTCTAAACTCAACCTTATCAAACCCCTCTCAAGTGATAGCAATAAGGGTTCTTAAAGTAGTTGCCAATATAGAATGATTTGTTGCACCGAGCCTGTTTACATGAAAGAAAGGTGGCATATTTGTCTCGTATGAATATGTTCCATTGTTTGGTTAGTGTGCAGCTAACTTTTATGGCTTTCAAAGTAGCCCTCCACTGCATTAAATCCAGCATGACCTTCTTGGGCTTGACAAGCTAATGTATTACCAATAAATATTGATGGCAGAAATGATGCATGTTGTGGACACGCAAATATGCAATTCAGCTTCCATTGTTGGCAAAACCTGTCCTCGAAGATGTGGTAATTTGTATGAAAGATTGAGAGGAACATGGCCACCTTAACTCTACTTAATGTTGCTTTTGCTTCCTAAGGTCCTTCATAATGGTTGGTATGCATTCGTCTCCTTCTTATGTGCTTTTGAGTGCTATACTACAAAATAAATTTTTTTTCCCTTGATGTAGTTGAAAATATCTTGATAAATCTCGGGGTTGAATCTACCATATTTTATAAAATGAGAAATCTGACTGAGGGTATCTAATTAAGAATGACCAAATCTTCTTTGATGTCTAAGGATACACATATGGCCTCATAGTATTCCAGGTTATGTCATCACTTGTAGTTTCCTCGACTCCAAACTACATATCAACTTTGATTAAGATGTTGCACATTTTCCTTTTGTAATTGCATTTATTGCATGGAGAGTCATTTTTCATCTATAACTGCCATTTAATGAAGTCTTAAATAATATGTTGGTTGGTTCATCGACAAATCAATGTAAGCATAGACGGTGATACTTCTGCCTAAAATCTCATAAGGCCTTTGCAGATTTTAAGTAAGATAACTACTCCTCTAGAGACAGAGGTCATGATGCTCAAAACATGGCTTGGATGAGATTCTTTTTTTTTAAAAAAAAAAATGGATGGTGAGATGACTATTTGTAGTCCTCACACTAAAGTATTTAATTGGCTCAAAGGAAATAGGTCCTTATACTGTTACTAAGGACATTCTGAAGAATGTGCACTTGCTAGACCTTCTATCAAACTTAGATATCGCATAAAGGGTTTGATGACTTTTGCTGGATGTCATGGAGATAGAACCATTAAGGGAATTGCTACTATGTTTCACACTATTCTGAAAACAAAAAACATCTAGAAAATGTTAGATAAACTCATAGCAATATGGGATGAAAGTATGAGTGAATTTTTAAGGTGAAAGAATGCAAATGGAAGACTCAAAGGGGCTGATTGATGGAGAAGTAGGAAATCAAAAAGAACAACCACTAATATGGGTTTGCTGTGCCCAAAGAATACACCAAGAAGGGAGCAGGCTAGAAAGAAAAAAACTTCTCATGTTTATTTCAAAACAACTTGGTCAACTTCCTTACAGAACTTCCTTATATACAAGCATAATCCAGAACATGTTCCCTTCCATTTGCATTCACTTAATATATCCCACACTAAGTGCATTCTCATGGACTGTTTAGGCTTGTATTGGGAATCAGAATAGACTGCTTCTCAGTAAATCTAGTTAAATCAATATGTGACCTATTGCAGTCCTGGCCAGATGTTTAGAAAGGCCTGTTTAATGGCTGATAACAACTGCTGTTTCAGATGCTTTAGGACTGCAGGGTGAAAGATTTATGGTAGTGGAAGGACAGCAAAAGAGAGAAAAACAGCAAATGCAAGATGAGAATAATCATGTGAACCTCATAGTCTCACAAGGAATTATGCAATCATGGTGGCAAGTGTTAACTGTATCATATGTCTATCATTTCGAGAAGGAATCAGCCAGAGTGGCTGACGTTTGAACTAGAAGAACTCTAGGCAGCTTCTTGCATGATAGAAGTGAATGATGGAGATGTAAAATCATGTCGTAATGTATAGCAGGGCTGCAGGTCTTACAATTTTCTCAAATTTATTTTTTATTTGCCAATTTGCTTAGTTTCCTTTTATTCCTGGTTATTTTTGGTTTTTACTAGTTTATTTTGAATCAACGGATGAGATTGAAAGATCTTAGGTCTTATACAACAACTTGATGGGCACAGCTACTCTATAGGTACTGTTCACATAATACTATTCATGGTACAATGGCCGTGAACAATAACCACATCTTATGGGGGTTATGATGCAAAAGCGGAGGACGATATACTTACCAAGGTGAAACAAAAATCATGAAGGATTCAAATACAAAAAAGAGATTTTTTTTTAAAAAATAATATATGTGATAGAATCTCACCGAAGCTCGAAAGGATGGAATGGCTACATCAGATATGCTTGAACAAGCTTGATGGCAATTTCTTGAGTTTTGTTCAATGATATATCAATGAAATAGAACAGACTCTAGAAGAACACCGGACCAATAAGCACTTCTTTTCAAGGAAGGAAACAAGGTGGCACTTGAGTCGCAGTGTCCAATAAGCTCAAATTTTGATGTTTATATCCAATTGTATTGAGAAAAGTAGTCTAGTTCCCATCAATCCAAATGAAGCTTCATCATCATCAACACAGTTAAATTTTCAGATGAAACTATCTCTACATTATCCAACATCGAGCTAGCTTTCCGATGCATGTTGAATCACCCAAAATGACAGTTGGATGTATGATGATTTATTGAAGATGTGTCAATACTAATGAACTTCCATATATCAATGAAAACGCCTTACATGGTTTAATAATTTCATGACGATTTTTACTTTATTTTTTGCCAAATTTTCTTGTTTATTTCTTCTAGAAACTCATGTTAGACGAGTTTGAAGTCCAGTACTTAATTTATACTTTCTCTTTATTTTGTTTGAGTAAATTTGTATCCTAAGGGAATTAGGAAAAGCCTAGGAGATCTCTCCTATAAATACCCCACCTACGTACTTAGTTATTAATCAACCAGAAATTAATAAAGTCCTTTGAGATTCTTCTCAATTTTCTTACGGTGATGATAGATTTCTTGGGATTCTGAAATCACAGCTCAAAATAATGGAAATACTGAACGTTATTTCCAATTTCCATCTAATATAAATTCCAAAAGAATTCTCAAAAAATCCTAGGCTGTTTGACCTATTGGATGCACATTCCTACCTTTCACGAAAATCTCTATCTCTTTATCTACAGCCTCTCTGTATGGAGACTCATCCCTAATGTTTAGGGTTCTGGGCTCCATGCGTGGGATGGTGGGGGAAGAAAGAGAGAGGCTATGATTGAAGGGGCTAAGGAAATGGAGTGGGGACTATTTGATGGGGGAATAAAGAGAGAATCTGATGGGATGGGTAGAGAGAGAGAGAAAGGTAGGTTTGTGAAGGAAGGCTACAATGAGGGAAGTGGTGACGAGAATTTCCATCTTACAGAAACCCTAAAAGAATTCCAAAAAGTAAAAATAGTAATCTGTTTCTTTCCTATTTTAATGCACAGATCTACTGTTCACGATAATCTGTCTCCTAATCTACAGTTTCTCTATGCTTGGAGACTGATGCCTAATTTTTAGGGTTCTTTGGGCTCCTGTGGATGGCAAGATGAGGGAAGAAAGAGAGTCTATGACTGAATGGACTAAGGGAGGGGGACTACTGGGATGGTGGTGATGGGGGAATAAAGAGAGGTGATTTGATGGATTGGGATAGAGAGGGAAATAGGTGGGTTGGTAAGGGAGGCTACGATGAGGGAGGTAGTGATGGGAGAAAACTATTAAGGAAGAGAAGGGAAAAGAGCTGGCAGTGGTGATGGCGAGAATGAGATGATGGATATGGTTATGGGTGGAGAGAGAGAAATGGATTCAGTGGTCAAGATAAGGGAGCCTTTCTTCATTGTGGCTTTTGCTTGAACAGGTATTATTCATATTCTGCTATGAAACTGTACAAATATTACTCCCTTTAGTTGATTTGGTTAAGAATTTTATAGTGTTAATTATGCATATAGCAAGCATGTTCTTTGATTGATCAAATTACATGCTTGTGGATCCATTTTCTATAGTGCTTTAACTTAAGGTACATCTAGAATTCTAGATTTGTGTTTGTATGACGTGTGTATGCTTGTGTTTGTATATATGCATTTATGGACAGATATATGTATGTATTATCTTTACTCTCTCACTCTCTCTCTCACACATATCAAGGGCCTAAGGATGCTAGTTCTCATGTTGATGGGATTTCTTCTGTGCTGCTATGAGCCATATCAGTGAGCATTTTATTTGGCTGGTGAGATGGATAGTAGGGTCTGGGGAGGCCTTTTACCTTTCACATCCCAAGAAATCCAGATGTGACAATTTTTGAGAAATGTATTTTGTTATTCTGAGCATATTAAGACTCTAATTCAATAACTAGAGTTGCTTCAGCATTACTTTGTCCACTTCTGCTGAACTGAACAAAAAGCTTAACATTATGTTTCTCAAAGACGCAGGTTTAGGAATATGGTAACAGAAAATTCATTTTTCTTAAGTATTAGCATTTTCTTTAGACTTTTATAATGTTTTTCATATGCACATGCTAAGCCTTTCCTCATCTTATGATTATAGGCAGTGGATGCTGACAATGGGTTGCTAGTACAGTGATTTTTCCTCTTTTTCTCAATTCCAAAAGAATTAGTGATTTACAATATTATTCACCTATTGAACCTTCAAATTACTATGAAATTGCATAATTATTTGTGTTATGATTTATGAATCTGCTTCCAAATTTTTCAGCTGACAAATGCATCTGATGTTCAATATTTTAGTGTTTTGTCTAACTATATGTATGCACACACAGACAAGTACTAATGTCTACAACTTAGTAACGCATACATTTAGAAATATAGGTAAGATATCATTCCACAAGTTGTCTTCTCAATTGTTTGGTGAAATGCCAAATAGTTAAATATGATGAGCTTAACGATCGTGCTTGAACAAGCTTGATGCATCATTTTTTGCCACACATTTTTAACACCTCTAATGTTAATATATGCTTTTCCATCACATCCATCTTGATGTCCTCATCTCTACTATTGTCTGGTTGGATTTACAACATTGAGGTCGTATTGTCTATCATTTTTACGGAATTTTGCTTCAAATCTGAAGTAATGAATTGGCCACAGAAGACCCTGGGGAAATCTCTTCCTTTAATGTATAGAACCCTACTTCTGTTACGTGTGTTTTGATGGCTTCATCTATCTCACTCGTCTTTTTGCATAATAAATGAAGCTGATCATGTTATAATATTGCTTATCCATCATTTTTTTGGTACTGCTTATCCATCAATTTTGACTAGGGCCAAAGTTTCTTTTTCTTTTCTCCTATTGAAATTGCATTTAATATGCTCTCTGCTTGCTCTATTAGTTTTGGCCATGATACATTATTGATCTTTGTAATTTGAGTTAGCTTTTAACGTTCTTCACTTATCAGTTAACATTTTATCATTTGCATTAACATTTCTCATCATTTATCTTCTTGGATAGTGTTAGAAAGTTTGATGTAGATGGTTCTAGGCTTGTAATAGACCCTTAGTGTATACCATTTTGATTACAAATTATGTTATCTATGTGTAGTACCATAACTACTAATATTTGTCACTGTTCTAAATTCTTTTTAACAATTTGTATGCAACCTTTATGCAGAAATTTCATTCTAAATGTCCCTAATTACTACTTTTGTTATCCTAGTGTATACTTTGTCCCAAGGTATGCCGTCTCAGTACTGGGGCCCCGTATCGGTGCTACGCTATCATTGTATTGTTACGGTACAGTACAGAGCCAATTCGGCATACCAAGTGTCGGTACGTCTTCCGTACCGTGTACGGTACTAAACCGGTACGTTCAGTACTTATACTGCCTGATTCGGTATGGTACGATGTACCATGCTTTGTCTTGACTCCTGCATGTGATAGCTTCTACTTCTTCTTGGCATACAATTGATTTAGTTGTCTGAGATTCTTGCAATATTTTTTTTTTAGATTTTCTATTCTATCGTTCATTCCCACAATATCATAGAATGGCTTATAATTCAATAAAATTTTCTTTATGGTTTTTATATCTAGATTAGTACCAGAGTGCTTGTCTGATCATTTTGGCAATTTCTTCAGTCTACATTCTTATTGAAAAATAGTTTTAAATTGGTGAGAGTTGAATTAAATTTAAGTTCAATATATAGGCTGGGCATTCATCACAATATTCATCACAATATCTTACTTTTGTATATTCTCATATCATACATTTGTGATTCCCTGCAATTGATTGCCATGTAAAAAATCTGATTAAAAAACATAAATCAATTGCAAATTTATAGAATGGTTTTTTTATGAACAATTTGTGCAGTTGATTGCTGTGTCTTCTCATCTTCGGAAACAATTCTCAAATATCTATTTTGTAGGTGAATGCGAGACCAGCTGGCGATTATGGACCAGTTAGAAACTTAGAAGTTAGAACTATGTCGAGTTGCATTTTATCCAGGAATTGATGTTTTAGGTGCAGATTATGTAACTTTAATTGGTAAACTTGCTATATGGCAGCTGGTTTACATGCTGCTGAAGCTGCTCTTTCAGGACAGCATGTATGTTCATCTAACTAGCCATTTTCAATAAAAACTAAAGAAAGGTTTTAAATCCCACTTCTGGACGTGATTTTAATCAGAGACTGGTACAGCAACGCTGTCCCGACACCTGGGATGCCATTTTTTTTTACATACCTCTGTTTCCCTTTTGTTTTTCATTTTCTGTCATCTTAATGATTGTTTAGAGGGTTTTTAGTGTTTGTTTGTCAAAATTAGGAGCAGTGTAGGTTTTTTGAGCTGGTGGTTGGTTTTATGGTACGGTTATTGGTATTGGCTCTTCCTCTTCCCTTATTTCCTTGCTCTCTCTCTTTTCTCTTTTGGTCTCTCCTCCACGTACAAGATGCAAAATTCTTTTGCTCTTCTTTCAATAGAGTCTGAGGCCTGTACTGGTTAGTATTAGCTGATCCGAGGTCACTAACCCGACCAGGACCCATAAGTACAAACCTGGATCCTAGTTTACATGGACCCAGTGTCCTGTAGCTGTCCCAGGACCCGAACTTTTGCTGGTCCGATCTGGGATGACTAAGATTGACCATATCTTGAATCCATTAATTAAAAACACTAGTTGCTAATCTTTTATTTGCTGATGATTTCTTTGCACTTGTGAGTTCTAGGTGGAAGTTGTACCTGACTATGGAGCTGTGGTTCTTCCAATGGTGAAACATCCATTTGTTGTGAGATTTCTAGTTGCAGAACTTTCAGAGGTTGATATGAGTATGTTTGCAAGCACACTCGCTGACGAACAACAATTGCGGTTTAGGTCACCTGAAGATGGTTCATGTGGATTGCCTCCATCTTCCACTTTGGAAATATGGGAAATTCAGGCTTTCAAAGAAGAGTTGATGAAAGCTAATGGTCAATTTACTCGTTAAAAAAGATCCATAGCTCATGATTTCTCGATCTTTGTTGATGGCAAAGTTCATGGGTCAGGTAACTTCTAAGCATAGTTTCCTTATTTGTCATACATGAATATATTGCCAAACTGAACTTAAAATAGAGAACAAATCATTCTACTGTAGTCAAATTATAGGAATTAAACAAGGTAAAGGAAAGGGTAACATAATTTGAAACAAAATGGCAATAGCCTAGTGCCTTACACATGCCTAAGAGGTCTTATACTTATTCCTCTAAGCATGCTTGTAGGATTGGTGGTTGACCATCTCTACTAGCAGGATTGTTTTTTTGGCATTAAAAAACCAAAAACTTTCTCTAGTACCCCAAAAAATATCAACTAGTGATTAACTATGCACATCGTAACCACATAACCCTAAATACCAAAACTACAAAAGAAGAGGGCCATAAAACCCTACGTACCAGTGAACAAGGCATAAAAAATTATCTTAAAGGAATCATAGGAGAGCATATGCATGAAGTAAAAAAATTGCTTAAAGTAGTTTTAAATAGTAAACATTGGAGATTTTCAACAATATCAGGATCGGCGGAACCGTCCTAAACCGAATAGTTCTGGCCATCCCGAGCCATAGCAGTGACACCGGTACGGTTTCGGCAACGGAAATAGAACCCATTGCCGGAGCTGGAGAAGGAGAAGGAAAGAGGGAGCTAGAGAAGGAGAAGGAGAGAGAGAAAGGGTGGGTGGCAGAGGCCGTCGGAGACCGGCGTCCGCCACTCTCCTCCAGCCCTCTCTCTCCCATTTGCTCTCTCTTTCTCTTTTTCTCTTTGCACAGCCCCTCTCTGGGTACAGGCCCGACACGACCCGTACAGAGTCATTCCGTCGGAGAACCGGTACGGTGCCCGGTACCAGTTCCTCCAACCTTGAACCATATTACATCCAAATGTCTAAATAGGGACTATAGAACCCTAAATCCCCACGAACCAAGCACAAACGATCATATTGAAACATTAACAAATGGAGAGGGCATATAAAAATAGAGGAGCACATGCATATTAACTGTAAACCCGTTAAGAGGCACATTGGCTAATTGAGCCCAAAAAAAAATTTAAGACAGCAACATGAAACTGAATATCATCTAAATTAGTGTTTTTAAGGAGAAAATTAGATATAATGCTTACTATTGGAAGATGGGATATACTCTCTTCACGAATTGGAGAAGGGGGTCAGATGGCCTCCCAAGATGGCTCGGTTGGCTAGCCTAGAGACCGCTAGAATGGTCAAAGGTCTGGCTGAATGATCGTTGACAAATGTCGGAGGATCATCAAAGAAGGATGGGAGCGGATGATCAAAATGGAATGGATAGAATGGAAGATAATTGGGGGTAGCAAAATGGACTTTGAAGAAGGTTAAAGAGGAAGATGACATTTTTGTCTTTTGTGATGGTGTGCTAACGGTGTTAGGTAGCTAACAATTCAAGCTGCTAAATTAGGTACTCGACCCGAATGGGATGGATTTTACCCAATCCATTTAAAGTCGGTAGTTGGGACGTGTTTTGATTTTAAAACCCACAGCAGATTTAGGGCGGGTGCGGCTAATAGCAATGCCCGCTCCAAACCCAACCTGATACTATATAACTCAAAACCTTTCACTAAATTCCTCTCCCCATCCACCCTTCACTCGAGTCGCTCGTCCGGTCGTCTATCATCTCCTCTCTTTGACTATTTCCAATTCCAAATGCAAGCCGTAGTAATACATCCAATCTCCTCCCTTCGATTGTCGTCCTATCTTTGGCTGCTCATCCCCTCTCTTTTGCCCTTCCCAAATCTTAGCTGCACCCACTCTTCTCTCTAAGAACGGGGTTGTCCTGGTAAAGGTATTCATCTCTTTGAGCCCTCATCCCTCGTTGGCACTGTCACTGCGCTGACACCAACGCCCACAATCTCTCGCTTAGGTGTGGGTTGTTATGATCTTCTTTTTGATTTGAACGGCGTTTACTCTATGATTAGGTAACGGGGGGCTAGGGTTTGTGGTTAGAAGAGTGCAAGAGAAGGGAGGAGATAGCATGGTGCTGTCATGCCATCTACACCATTATATGATTCCAAATTTTGTTAGGATGAGTTTATGTTGATGTATTACTTGGTCATATGCTGGCACTCTTTTTGTTTGCTCCTGATTTGTAGTCCATCATATCATGAGCTGCCCCATAAGCATTACATAATATGTCTCGTGTGCTCCTTGATTTGTCAAAGCTATATATGTTCATCTATAGTCGCACCTATTATTTCGTTATTAGCATTCCCTTTATAGTCCTATTTACTTTTTATATTTTTGTGGCATATATGACTAGAAGATCAATAATAGTATGAGTGTTTTCTAAACTTTTTTCCAATTTCTCAATTTCGTTGATATCAAAAGTGATCTCTTTTATAGTCTTTCCCGAGTTTCTAACAACTTGCCCAATGCCAACATCAAACTAATTTTAATTAATACAGGGGAAGACAAGAAAAACAATAGCAAGAAGCCAAGAATAGAAAGGGAAAATGGCACCAACTAGTTGACAAAAGCAATGTGGATCGAGTTAATCATATTTAGAAGCATACCTCTATTTTTGATGTTGTATAATGTGGGTCAAAATTCTCAGCAAACAGAAGGTTCCTTGCTTGTTAGCATTCCACATACTTACTTCCCAAGGCTGAATAATTGAATCAGAAAAACTAATAGATCAGATATGCATTATGAAAAGTTCTTTTAGCTTACAATAAATACTGAGCAAGAAGATCTGAATTTCTAGCTTTATTTCTTCATTGCTTACCAAATAGAAGATGGATGATTTGTCAGAATCTAAAGTATCATGAGCATGGATATGTCTAACCTCATAAGCAAAATTTGTAGTACAAATATATACATAGCAAATAGTGGTTCTACCCTGACTAGTAATGAATCCAAATGTTTATTTTCTTGAGCATGCAAAGTTTACATTACACACGTCTCTAAAATTGAGCTTTATAACATGCACATTGAAAATTCACTTTGTTTATTTATTCTTCAATCATCTTATTTTTTTTTATCATTTTCTTGTATGTTGGGGGATGGTGCCAATACGAATTTCTTATTTATTGGTTCTGCTTGCTTGACACTTTTTGTTGATAATCTGAATTTCTTATTTATATTTCTTTGGTTCTTTTAGGTCCATATCTTCACAAGCAAATAATACTTCGACCCCGACTAGTAATGAATTTACTTGTGATACAGTTGATATTGATGAAAGTGGAACAGAGAAAGTTGACATTGGATGTGTAAAATCATTTTATGAAAATAAAAGTTGATGGGGAAGACACAGCACAATGTGGTTTTTGTAAAAAATATCTTTTAAGGGCAGCGGACATGGAACATCTCATTTGCATGAACACTTAAAAGATGTCTAAAACTAAAATATAGGGATATAACGGATATGAGGTTAAAAGCTTTGGGAAATGAACAAAATAAGGCAGATAGTAAAAAGAGCTTGAGCAATTATCATTTTGATCAAGATGTGACTAGAAAGGAGCTTGCTAATATGATTACCTTGCATGAGTTCCCTCTTAATGTAATTGAATACATTGGGTTTAGAAGATATCTGTATTCTCTTCAACCATTATTTAAGATGGTTTCTGGAAACACAATCAAGAAGGAAAGGGTTAATGGTTGCCACAGCACAATTGATTGATGATTCTTAGGTATTACAGAACTAGATTTTAAGGTATATTTTCCAATCAAAATGCAATTTTTATTTTTACATATGCAATTTCATTGATGATTTTAATTTGTTTTTTATGTAGTAACTTATCTATGACAAATAGAAAATATTCGTGATTTTGTTTCTCTTTAAATAGTTTTGTTGTCAAGCTATATTCTTATAATTTGCTCAATTACTTTTTTAGGTTTATTTATGTTCCTTCTCCACACAAAAGAGAAGTTCTTTCCGATTTTCTTCTTGATCTCGTTAGAATGGAATATTGATAGGAAGTCTACTTTGACCGTTGATAATTGTAGTACCAATGATTCCATGATTAGAGATCTCTTGGAAAAACTTCAAAGTAGTTCACTTATATTGCATGGTTCGCTTATGTTTATGCATTGTGTCGCACATATTCTAAATTTGGTTGTTCAAGATGTTTTGCAAATTACTGAAGAATGTATTGAGAAGATACTTGATAGTGTTGCGTTTTGGATTGGATTAATAATGAGAAGGCAGAAATTTGAAGAAATAACAAGGCAATTACGTATTTCATGCACCAAAGAGTTGGTTCTTGATTGCAAGGCTCGACGGAACTCTATATCTTTTATGCTTTCTACTTCATTGGTTTATAAAGATATCTTTTTTTGCCTAAAACAATGTGCTTCATCTTATACTTGCATGCCAGCCAAAGAGTGGAAGGTAGCAAAAGATATTTGTGAGAAGTTTGAGTTATTTTATAATGTTTCGAAGATGTTTTCTAAAACTACTTATCCACAGATAATACATATTTAACCGAGGTATGTGAGATGAAAATAGAATTGTGGATGGCTTAAACCTCCAAATGAGTTGATTAGAAATATGGTATCAAGTATGCCAGGGAAGTTTGATAGTTATTGAAATGTAATCCATGGTGTCATGGGAGTGGCAACTATTTTGGATTCAAGATTCAAGATGAAATTGTTGGAGTGGATGTTCACTCAAATTTATGGTAATAGAGCTTTAGATGAAATTGAAAGGATTTAAGAATATTTGCTATGAATTGCTTAATGAGTATGAGAGAATGACATCTAATGCTTGTTTTTATGGTACTTCATCTTTTGTGATAGAAACTGGACCATTTTTTCTGGCTTTGATTTGTTTGTTGGTAGTAAAAGAAGATTGAGAATGTGAAAGTAAAGTTGGATCACGACCTCAAGGGTGCAGTGCTACCAAGAACTGAGGATTTTGATATTTTGGCTTGATAGAAAAATCATGGAGTCAATTATCGTACTCTATGGTTGATAGCAAGGGATATTCTAGCTATTCCTATATCAATAGTGGCTTCAAAGTCTACTTTCAGCATAAATGGTAGACTGTTGAACCCACATCATAGTAAACTTTATTATAAAACATTGGAGGTATTGATGTGTGCTCAAAATTGGTTACGCGCTGAAATTAAATGCAAGAAAAATGCTTTTTTTCTAAAGATTTATTTGTTTATTATAGTTATTATTATATTCTATATACTATTGACTTATGGAGTTTATTTTTCTTTATATGTTTTTTAGATTTATCTATGCAACTATAAGGTAGCATAATTCAATATATCCTTGATGATTATGATGACAATGAAGAAGAAACTTTTGCAATCAATCGTGAGAAAGATAAATGAATTGAACAACTACAAGTTACATGCCTATTTATACTTTTTTGGGATGATTATGTTCTTGCTTCAAGAAAGTTTGACTTTCTAAAGAATAATATTTTTGTTTGTTGCATATCTATTATTGTTAAAAATTTGGTTCATTATATTTTATGTCGCCAACTCTATTTTGTTTAATGTTATATGAAGTATGAAGATTTAATTTTATATTATTTTTTATTTATTTGATTCGTATGAAAGAAATTATGTAGCTTTATCCGACTTGATCTGCCACAATCTGCCTAGTCCAACTCATGTGATCTGTACCCACCTTGTCGTCATCCCTTCCAAAGACCATATCACGTCATTTTGGTAACTCAAAAGACCCAATTAAAAAATTTAAAAAATAGAAGATCTGAGTGAGAATTGCTTGAATTGGAGGGGGTGATACTATAATTTTCTCTAAATATTATGTATAATTCATATTTGACTACAACCAAAAATTTGAACAAAAATTTTCTGCATGTTTGTATTTTTCTCTCACTTACAATTGAGAAATAAAGGGAAGATGTGCTAACTACATTTGTCAGTAAGAGCATGATCAAAAATAAAGGGAAGACATGTTAGCTCCATTTGTCAATAAAAGCATGAAGTTCTTATCTTTTACCTAGTTTGATCGAACTCAACCAAACTGGATAAACATGTATATTATATTTATATTTTATATAAAATTTATTATATGATCTGTTATGCTTTACGGTATAGAATGTTGGGAAAAATAATATGTGGTAATATACTAAAAGAAAATGAGAAATAGAGTTATTCATAAAAAGATAGAGATAGCACCAATTGGAAACAAATTGAGAGAGTAACTATTTAGATAGTTTGGACACATACAAAGTAGATCAAAAGATGTATAGGTACAAAGAAATAATTTGATACATATAAAATGGGGGGGAAAAAAAGGTAGAGGTAGGCCATAACTCATATTAGATAAAATAGTAAGTAATGACATGATATCCTTCTATCTTTCAAAAAGTGCGGCTCTAAACAAAGCAGAATGAAGAAAAAAGATTCATGTAGTGAACCTCAATTAGTTTGGGATAAAGGCTTAGTTGAGTTTTTAAGTTACACATAATACTTTGTTTCATTTAACTATATTTTCAGTCCTATTGAGTTATAGAACTAGACATATGCGCGAAATAAGATCCCAACCCAAAAAACAAACTTAACATTTTGTTTTTTAAATCTCAAATTACTTATACAATTTGGCCTAAGTAGACCGAAGTTAGCTCAAATACAGACTAACTCAATCCAGCATGAATATGATTATAGCTTAAGATGGAGCTAGCTTGGGTTGGAGAAAATCTAATATTGAACTTGAGTTGGGAATAGCCCTCAACCCAGCCCCAACTCCAGACTGAAGCCATGGGTCTAGATTCTGGATTCAGGCATGACCAAGTCCAGTCGACCCACTTGCATTCAACCCTCTTAAATACGTCGATGAATCTCTCACGTCTCTTGCATGGGTCAGCGTACAACGCGCATTCACCATAGAGTCTTCTCATGTCATCCTACGGACCTGCAAGAGCTCTTGCCTTCCTCTCGCAGTCATCAAATTAACTACGTGTGCGACCAAACCATGAGGTTTACGTGCTAAATGGGTGGAGAAAAGACGCGGCGTTTGCAAGTCAAGCGGACATCTCACCGAAATCCCACCAAATCCTCGCAATTCCACCGCCTTCTCCAAAACGGATTGAATGGCTTCGGTTTACACACGCAAGGTGGAGAACTCCTTCAAATCTTCCCATCGTTGCAACGACCGGAAGAAAAGAAGTGGAATAAAATACAACAAGAGAAAGGAAGACAAGCTTAAGTATTTCTAGAGGAACAGGGACATATATCATTGGGGTACATCAAAAGTGTTCCATAATAGATTATAATGATAAGGACTTCTATTGCGATCAAGATGCATGATGCTGAATTAGGAGGACGAGGATGAGGTCGAGGAAATGGGCAATCGGGTCGCCAAAGGAAGCAAAGCCACATGAGGGACCTTTCTTTTCTATACATCTTAACCATTATTTATCTAGATTTAGTTGAATTGTGAATACTTGAAAATGAAATAGTAGTTGCTATAATAGTTATTATTTATCATAAAATAAAAGTATGAAATAATGAAAACATAATAACTTTATTTGATTAAGCATTGTTAATCATTTAAAAGAATTATTTTACTCGCTGGAATTAGAAATAATGCCACTAGGGCTGAAAGTGATTTTGAAAAAAAAAAACCCAAAGACAATCGATTTCTATTTAAGCCAGATTGAATCGGATTTATAACTTATTTTGTCTATCTACTGGATTCTCCAGATATCAAGAATAATCCAAACACAAGCCATAATAAATAAATATGATTAAAATAAGAATAATTGAAAGGACATATTTCTTTTGCTAGAAAAAGACACATGTTGATAACTACCTATGTTAAAATTAAAAATAAATTTAAGAGAGTTATGAAATATAAGGTATATTAATTTCAAGTTGGTTTAGGAATGAATCGAGGTACTTAATACTCTACAATCAATCTATCCAAGGAAAGAGTCCTAATTTTCATGCTTGTTCAAGATTAAAATTCATAATCATAATCATTAAATCTTTCCCAATTATTTGGGTTTCGCATTATATGTCCTTATTCTCCAATCCAATTTATCTGTAAACTTATGGTAAGATATTAATTTGTAAAAGATGAATGACATAAAATAGGTAGCAAAGGTGGAACTTTCATTATTCAAACTTGGGTTGTTATTTCGTTGCAACCTCCGTTATTTTAGACCTTTAATGATTCTTTCATAGAAGGTGGAACATACGAGTGTTTTGGTTGGGAAAGAGACCAAAGAGCGGAGCTCGATTGTTTGAATAAGACTGGCTGGTTCGCATTTCAAGGTCCAGGTGTCGATTATTTAGGTTGCTGTCGAGGGCATCGCATTTGATCTGCTGCTTGGCTTACACAGGCATGCGTCAGCCCTCCCAAATTCCAAACCCCAGCATGTCTTCTTGTGGCCTTCGTTGTCGTTGAGTAATGAGGTATGCTGTGCTTTTTCTGAAGATGCGTGCTTATCTTCTTGTTCTTCTTTTGATTAGAATAAGAATTGACAAATATACTTCCTTTTCTAAAGAATTCAATAAAAAAAAAAAAATCACTTTCACTCAGCCTACGTGGCTACGTTACGAATTTCGGCTTCTATCGTTCCTACTCACCTTTCGAGTATTTTTCAAGTTGATTTTCATGTATGTTTTTACTCAAAAATAATATAATATATCTGGCTTTACCAAAAATAAAAAAAATATTTCTTGTTGGATCTTTTGATCTTCATGGCAGTTGGAGATTGGTGCAATAAGTGGGATATATAGATAAGGGTCACATTAGAATTTAACTATTTGCTAGATGTCACATTGGAGCAAAAAAAAAAATAGGGTTGGAACTATAATGATGCTTGTTTTCAATATATATTTATTTTTGCTGCTAAAACGGGTATTTCATGTATTACGAATACGAATACATCCAGTCGCGGAGTACCTGAGACAATCCGCAGCTCTGTTAGCCTTTCTGAATACATACTTGATCTGAAAGGCCATCCCATTTCTCATCATCACTCAGGAAGTGATCCAAGCCACCACCTCTAGATATATATTTATTTTTCAATAGTGCTATTGTAAGTAGAAATCTCTCAAAAAAAATTACATGGTAGATGTGCATTCTTTTCAATTGATAAAGATATTAAATAGTTCATTATGGCATGAGTTTACATCCATCATATATCTTCCTTGTGGGAGATTTTTCATGTCACATCTGCACTCTCTTCATTCCTAAAAGATGTACTCCGGCTCTTATTGTTTGATATAAATTCCATCTATAATCAAACATCATAATGCCTCCATTTATTAAAGTTAATTGCATGAGGGAAAGGGATTCAGAAGGGAGGCATGCCATTTGTTGTCTAATAAATAGTTCGCCACCATTTTTATCTAGAATCAAGTGGACCTAAAAGTTCAACCAGGACAGGTAGCACCAGATGCCAACCATTTCAAAATCTAATTCCCCAAAAGTTATATTCCATAAGCTTAAAATGTACTTTTATTCTTCATAGTTAATGATAAGATTTGCTACCTTCGCCAAGACCATAAGAATCTGAATATGTCCCTTCACACTTTCTCAACATGTTACATGGAGCTTTTTGATATCCAATTAAACTGTAAAATGGGAAAAGATACTTACCATGTCCACCAACCTATTGAGAAGAAGAAAATGATCACGACCATCCATTCCATTCTAAGCTCATCATGCTGTACATGCAGTATGGACCACATACACCTTTGCCAAAAAATAAGCAGCAGATCAGGTTGAACACCTTCAACCAGCCTGGCTATGAATCAAAAGAAAAAGAAATGTAACCCTCTGGGAACCCTCAGGCTTCTTGGAATGCTTTGTTTGTTGCCACTCAAACAACTTGGATATTGGAGAGTTTGGCTGGAGGGTGATTCATTAATGGAGATCAAATGGATTGCTCGATATCGATTACAGATTCTTACAACCATCTTCTTCTTCTGCATGTTGCTTGTCGTGCTGCATCTTTAGATTTTTTTCATTATTATTCGTGCTTTCAGAGAAGCGAATCAGTGTGATGGTTTAGCCAAATTTTTGGAATACGTAAGCTTTTAGTCCGCATCTTTTTTATCTTTGGAAATAAGATCTCTAGTTATGATTGACTTGTAACTCTGGTTTGATTTTTCTATGATTGACCCTTTCAATTAATATGATCTCCATCTTCTATCATCCATTTGAGGACTATTAAATAATAGTTTTATAAAAATAAAATACGGTGAAAATATGGAGGGTGTATTTATTTTATCCTGAAGTGAAATTATTAGATGGATTTATTTGTGGTTATGATCCACCTAATAATTTTTTCTACCACAACAATTCCTAACCATCGTGGCATCAAATAATTGGCGCAAAGGGTGGGTCATGATGGGAAAATACAGTCTATCGCCGTTTCGCTCGGTTTCGTGAGAATTGTCCTTCTATTTTTATTAGGGATCACTTGGTATAAATCGCCGAAGAATTTGCCGACTTAAGTGGCAGAAGGATATTGGTAGAAAGGAGGAGATTTTGGCCAGATTAGAGCCAATCAATCACCAACATCTGTGCTTTCGGTGGCAGGGGAGAATTAGCTCTGCGTTATCTCGTTTTAAAATATGCTCGCGATGAAATGGCGAGGATGGCGAGGAAACAATCGCGAATTCCACGCGAGCCGGACTCGGAATCGGCGAGCGATTTTGAATAGTCGGCCACGAATCTTGTCCTTTTTACCCCGTTATTATTCTTCGGCTTTTTTATATTTTTCGGTTTTAAGGTGGTTTCCATTCTCCACCCACTATCACCGCCTCCTCTTCTTCGCCTCCCTTCTTCTTTTGGTTCCCCAAAAAATCCGGTCACGAGTTCGGAGCGGCCGCCGGAGCCCAAACTCCACCCGAAATCTTCCTGGATAAATAGAGGAGGAGAATTAGAGAGAAGGGGAGTCTTTGAGGAGTCCCAGTCCACTGGTTCTTTGGAGGTCCTTGATCGGTTCTAGGGCTTCTATCTCGGGAGATCCACTGTTTCTGATCTCATCGAGGTGAGTTTTTAAGGGGTGTTTCTTCTTGATTTGAGTGATTCTGCTTGTTTTTATGAAGTTTGAGGCGAGATTTGCTTACTAAGTCTTATCAAAAAAAAAAGAAAAAGAAATCTTTATGTTCATTTTGTTAAAAAATATATACACGTTTATTTATGTTCTTTGGAGTCGATTTTATTTGTTATTTGATCTATCAGGTCAATTTCTTTATTCCTGTATTTTTCCCCTCTCTCATATTTGTTTTTTGGGGCTCGAGATGATTTGATTTCATGCTACAGGAAAGGGTATTGTTTAGAATTATATTGATTGATTGCTTGAGGGATTTGTTTTCTTCCAAGAAAGTTATGTTTTTGGGGATAAAAGAGGTTTTCCTTGTGGACAAGTATGGCGTACTTGCCCTTTTTGTTCCCCTGTGCATGAAGAGAAAGGATTTGTGCCCAGTTGCAGTGGATATTGTGGAGGTCCTATCAACACTTCCATCTGTAAGGACTTGAAAAAAAGGAGGATCCATTTTACTTGTTAAATTGTCTTGGAGATTGAGTAGTTTGAGATGCAACTTAATGTAAACTAAAACTATGGCACTGAGGAGGGTGGCTGACTAGACTTGGATCTGCCAGTGCATTCTGTTTCATGGAAAATTTAGTGTTTGCTGAATTCTAAAACTCGTTGGACAACACGCTTAAGTTAGGCTTGACATTGCTTGAAGGCATAGGGCTTGATTCTGTTGCTGGTGGAGCAGTGTAAGAGCTTAGGATTTTCTGTTGATGACCAAAGGGACAAAAGTCCTGGTTTTTTCATAGCAAACTTGTTTGAGGCAGTTTTTAAAAGCAAAGCACGGGGTTAGGCTACTTATAATTGGTGATTGCCATATGTCTGAAGAAAAGACATGTATGCAGTTGAATGTGGCTTTCAAATTTACTGGAGGTGCCCCTTGGGTAACAACATCATCATGCGAAACCTTCTTATGAGCTGCCTGTTTATAACGTATCAATGGTTTTTGACTCTATCTGGATAGAATAGAGAAAAAAAAACTTCATCCTGACAGAATTATGAAGAATTGTGATTATTTAGTAATCATGTATCTTGCATTGGGACTAGGTCTGGTATTCTGCGCATTATAGCAATTTATTTTAATTACTTCTCCTGTAGATAAGTTGTTTTATGTGCATGTGGGTTGAGCCTTAGTTTGTTAGGGCGTATCATGATAATAAGGTGTGAAGCACTGCAGCTCCTGCACATCAGCTTCCTTCCCCAGTTTGTGCAGTATTTCATGATGTCATACGAGATATGTAATGGGGTATTTTCATAGCCCAAAGATGTTTATATTTTATCATTGATAGAGATATGTCTTGGTTTTTTTCTTGTATGCGCGTAATGCACATAATTTTCTTCTACTAGTTATATATATAATATTAGGTGTCATTTGGAGGAGGGGGATATTCATGATGAGCAAGTGCTTGATATTTTGTGTTAGAGAGCGTGCACTCTTATAAGAGCAGCTCCATTATCAGGGAAATGATATCTTATATGTTCCTTGTGGCTTCTGAGTTTATAATTAGGATTCAGGAGGAGGTGAGCTAGGAATTTCATGATGATGTAAATTGGGACTGTTTGTGGCCTTTACTAACACATTTCCTTTTCCCGGCTCACCCTTCCAGCTGTGCAACCCTGTATGTTGAGGTCTCCTGGTCAATGGTTTTGGTAAAAGAAAAAGGTGCTTTAGAAGGATTTAAAATTTGGTTCGTAGAATGAGAACTTATTTTCTAGCTTTAGTTCGAGAAGAGTTCCATTATGTTGAGTGGTGATGTTATGCATGGTTGGAGCTGGTGATGTTATGCATGGTTCGAGAAGAGTTCCATTATGTTGAGAAGAGTTCCCATTTCTTATGTTGAGTGAACTGTATTCTCTTTCTAGAACGTTCCTGATTTAACTGTGTTGGAATAATTCAAAAGCTCTTTCAGTCTTAAGGGGAAAAGGATCTGATAACAAACACTACAATTTTGTATTATAATGGTGGTTTGCTAAGGAAAGGTGACTGATGTTTCAGTGTGAGGAGGGCAAGTGATTCTAGTTTCTCTTATCTTTTGAAGTGGCTCTGGCATCTTGTTAAAGGTGTAGGGTATTCATCATATCATTTCGAGGTCCTTCTTTTTCATGAAGCCTTTAAGCTTATGTATTTATTATCTCGCTCTGATAAAATGATAATGGATGGTAAAATTGACAACTGTCCGAACAGTTGGATTCTGAACTATATCTTGATAAGTGAATTCTAGAAAATTGTGAGCTTTACATTGTGAAAATTCAAAACACATGCAATGTAGTGGCATTAACGTTAGAAGAAAAGCGTCTTTGTTGAGTGTGCGACATTAATTACTAGATGCAATCCGAAGGAGAACAAGAAAACAAAAAACCATGGAGTTCAGATATAGCTTATTCCTATAAAGGATGGTGCTAGAAATGGAATATGAAATTGATGGAAGAACATTTAAATGGTTAAATTGGAGAAGTTAAAAAGGGTGTGCTATAAAATGAAATGGTAGCGAAGGATCTTGTTATGGTTATAAACTTACCAGCAACATGTCGTAGGACTGGAATGCAGAATAAGAACAATATTTGTATTCAGATGGATGGATGAGTAAAATGCTATAAGCAATCAGATAAGGACCAAAATATCTGTTTCATGGTAGAAATTCACAATCTAATACATTATTAGGAATCAGTAAGGTCATCATATCATGTGGCACATTAGCTTGAATATCATTTTAATTGTGCATTTTTTTATGAGGAAGTGGAGACTAATGGAGTGAATAAAGAAAGTAAAGAGTACAATGGCATAGGCTTACATCGTTAATTAGGCCAACCTGGTACCAAATATGAGGAAGTTCATGGGAGATAGAGGGGTTTGAAAGGGAATGCAATAGATATTTCAAATCTGGAATTATGGTGCCGCTTTTCCCCCCTCTTAAAGCTACCTATGAAGAAGAGATAAATACACAGGGCCTTCAGTTATAGAATCAAGCATCATCATAGTAATATAAATTTCCATAAAAGAAAATCTAAGGAAAAATTTGTGAGTTTCAAAGCCTCAATTGTTGTTATTTGGGTACCTGTATTCCCTATATAATTATCATATTTGTAACCCTCCAAAAGATGCCATATTTGAATTTTTGAATTCTTTCTTTTTAAATTTAGACAAACAAATCATCGATGCTTGTTTCTCTTATGCTATTTCTCAAACTCAATCTTAGTCTGTTCATTATTATTTGTTTAGGAACAAGTGCTTCCTTTTTGTGAAGGTCTGGTCTAAGATGACATGGACTAGTAGCATTTGGTTTGTAAGGCATGATGACTATGTGACATTGAAATGTTAGAAATGAATAACTAAATTGGATGTGGGAAGTATTGTTAGTGATTCATGAGTGATCAACCTCAAAGAATTTGGCGCACGCAGATTACTGCAAGAAATCTCATTCTTTTATAATCCATCAGGATATATCATAAATCTTGACCAAAGTTGCACCAAACATGCTCACTAGGTATTTGAAGAGACTGACGTCAGTTATGATTGTTTTAGGGACTTGAAGGTATCATCATGTTTTTAAGTTTTCAATGGTCTGGATATATGCAATATTTTCACTAAAGCTTTTTCTTTGAGAGAGAGTTGAAAATCCTGTTTTCGATTGGGAATTTGATTAAAGCAGTTTGGTCAAAGTTACATTATTTTTTGCAGTATATTCAGCCTTCAACTTCTTAAACAAATCCTCTTCTTTGAAACCTTTTTGAAGTCTTAGATCTATGCTTGGAATGTTGAATACTTTCTCCTTCTGTGTGTTTCGCACCACGTAGGAAGCATTAGGCTTTTGACCACATGGAGGGAGAAGAGACTAGCCAGGGAGCATCAATCATAGATTTTGATCAGAATAGATAAGCGAGAAGCAAGAATCAGCGAGTAGAAAACATTCACAGCTACAGATGGTTAAACTTTCATCATTATGTTTTCTTATAGCTGATGTTGCACACATTTAGACCTAAATTCTTTCCATCATAGCGCCATTTCATAAAATAGTTAGCTACCTTAAATGCATGGACTTGTATGTGACAAAATTAATGCAATCTGGAGCTTGACATTATCTCTTAGCAGTAGTATATGTTAAAGCTAAGCTCAGATCTCCTCCAGGACTAAATAACTAGTTCGTAGCCTAACGTGGTGGATTGCACCTTGAACCAACTTTGCTTCTGTTTTAAATTTGAGCATGAGAGCTAATATGTTGGGACATTTTAAATTGGATATGTAATTAGATGACTTCTGATCAATATGTGCACCTTTTTTTTATTTACATGGCTTCTGTTGTAATTAGATTGGAGTGCAATTGTCAAATACAGGTCACTTTTTCATATTATTCATCAGTTTTGCTGATCATATGTTCTGCACATCAGCCATTGTCCAAGAGATGATAATGTTCCTGTTTTTTTCTTTGTTTAGAGTTAACAAATGACAAGAATACTGGCCAAAAAAAACTCAAAATGTTTGAGTTCTCAGGCAATGTGCAACTGAAACAATAATTCATGACCAATATAATCTAAACTCATTTTTTTGGCTCTTGCTTTTGTTTTTATCAATTTATTGGCTGAGCAACATATACAAATCCTGAAATTGTCCATTAGAAGCAAATGGTTCTTTCTTCTCTGATGTTTTTATTCATTTTTTAGGTGTATCTGTTGGTGGATCATGTTTTGAATATTAAGCAGCCTACTTTTCTAGCAGTCTTCTAAAATGTACAAAAAATGGTTTCTGCTTTGACACGAACACTTTAGAGAAGATGATGCCATTTTCAATGTGGTTTAGAACATTTTCTTAGGCCATTGATATCTTTTAATGATATTTACCTGTTGTCAATGGTTTCTTTCCCAAAAATTGTCTTTTCAACACAATAATAAAACAGAAACATAATTTCTTTTTTATATTTTTATGTTTTCTTCTCAACTAAAACATGATTGATATGTTATTGGAAGTGTGCAACTACAGGATGTTTACTTAAACTGCACTCTTGTTCTTTAATTGGCTCAGTTTTGTCTAGTGACTTGCTGCTTATGATGCTTGGTTGTGAAACTTTTGTGTTCTTGAGCTAGAACAATTTTATATCATAACACTTCTTTTGAACTTTATTTCATAATAAAATGTTCCAGATCCTGCGGGTTGTTGATTTTGTGCTGCAATGAAGGTTGTGCTCTCTTTTTAAAGAACTAGCAATTATGAACCTCTTGAACAATGTGGAGCAGCTTCCAGTTGCAAGAATCTGTCTGTCTTTGTGTTTTTAAAGTTGGGAAAGCATGGCAAAACTTGGAAGCACCAGCCGCAGGTTTATTTGTTGCTGTGAACTGAAAGTTACAATGTTTGTGTATCATCTCCTTCTTTTTCTTGTATGCTGTTTTCTCAAATATATTAGGGCTTGCAGTGGACTTTTCAGGAAACCAAATGAGACTATGAGGCTCATTATAACAACGATTGTAGGAGTTGTTCTTGGCTTTTTCATTGGAATTTCCTTTCCTACAGTAAGCATAACAAAGGTGCAATAACTTGTTCCTCTCTCTCTCCCTCTCTAAATTTGTGTATGTCTAAATTATGCAACTAACTAATATATTTACTGCTTGAATTTGGCAGCTCCACTTTCCTTCTAGCATTATTTCATACATTGAAGACAGGAACTCAGGTCTTGCGACTCAAGCATTCTTGAACCAAGCTTTGACATCTGCAAGAAATCAGAACAGAAACAATTCAAAGGATTTCAATGATACTTTAAAGGTATTCCTATGCTACCAAATACCAATACTATATCAACTTTACAATTTAGTTTAAGGTCTTTCATTCTACTTTTGTGCTGCTGTTGCAGAATCTTAAGGCTAATGTTGTCTTAATTTCTATTTTTATATGGTTGCATTCCAATACTATATACAAGACTGGAATAGCCAAGGTTCGCGGTACCGATGGTACCGACGTACCGGTCGGCTCCGGTAACGGTACCGGTGCCGAACCGAGCTGAACCGAGTCGAACCGATACCGTACCGATAGGGCACATTCGGTCTGGTTTCGACCCCATCGTCATTTTTTTTTTGGAGTTCTTTCACTTTTGGATTTTTTTTGATGTTTTTATGTTTAGGTTTAAGGTTAAAACTAGATGATGCAAATTATTACTTCCAAATAATTCAAATAATGAGATGAAGAACATAAAATATTTTTAAATTAAGATACAATCAATTACATATATTTAAAGTACTCTCGGATATCTAAAATCGGGTCGAGTGGCGATGTTTCTCGTCAATATCTGGATTATCAGCATAATATGGAGGCAGATCAACCCATCCCTCTAACCAAGCGGCATTGTAGTTTTGTATGCTCAATCCTCGAGGAATGCGCGTCGAGTCATAAGAACTCTCGAATCTCTAGCTGAAGCTCTGGCTCTGAGAGGTGTCTTGATAATGGGCCCATCTGAATATGTCGGCGCCAAAATCCAACCTGTAAGACCCTCCGGGCGGCACAGGGTAGTAACCACCGGAAGATGACTCCGATGCACCATATCCATAGGCTGGCTGAGGCCGCGGATAATAGGAAGACTCGGAACTTGATACATCAATGGATCCGACTCCACATGGGAGGTCATCTGCAGCTGCATCCTGGCCTCTTGAACGACCTTGAAGAGCTCTTCTTCGATATGCAATGGTATCCGACCGGCCTATATCAGACGGCCTACCGTGGTCCGTATCTTGTATAGCATGCGTAAACTGAGACTCACCAGTGTATCGAAAATCTCCCTCCGGCTGTGTCTCATAAGTAGTACCATACTATCCTCCACTTCCTCCATGGCTAGTAGATCCATCATCACCAGAACCTTCACCGCTGCTGATCCAAGTCTCCTCCTCGACACTCTCCATTGGGGCCCTTTTCTTTCCTTTTCTTCTTTGCTGGGATTGACGCCCTCCTGATCGAGTCGACTGGGTACTAGAGCGTCCTCATCCTCGCATGAGAGGATCATCTCTCTGAACGGGAGCATCGTACCAGTCATGCGGTGACTGGCTCCCCTCTAGCCACGTCATATCAGCTGTAGGAGTGCGTGAAATGTTGCGCTCAGCTCATTGCTGTGGATCGACCATAGCCTCGGTGGCTATGATGCAGGCTGGTCGTCGAGGCGATCCTGGCTCATCAAGCCCGGACTCGTACTGCTGGGCTGCAAGCCAGTCGAGCATAGGATTATCATCATCATCTGTAAAAGTCCTATAGATGGGATCTGCATACTTGAGCTCCACTTCCTCCTGAATGCATTTAGCCTTAACCGCAGATTGTAGTCCATATATCGACAACATATAAAAAATTCAAGACGAAATGGAATCATTGAATCATTTTCTATTTTTTGGCAATTTTTGACTTAATTTTTTTAAGCAATTTAAATGAAATATTAAAAAAAACAATGTAGGGGAAAGAAATTTTACCTTATTTAGTTTTTGCTGGATTTTTCTTCAAGAAAAACGACGCTCTCTGACCTTTCTAATTTTTTTCATGCTTTTGTCTTTGCCTTTCTCTTCTTTTCCTCCTCCTTTCTCTCTGCCTTTCCTTCACCTAAGCTGATGGATTTGGCTTCAGCATTCGGTCGGCTTTTATAGCCAACCGTTGAGTCATTGTGGCACTTTGAAAAGTGCCACTATAAGCCCCAGCACGGCACTTTCGAAGTGCCGCACCGGCACTTTCATGCCGCACAAAGTGCCCCACTGTGGCACTTTCAAAGTGCCTCTGGCCAGCGCAAAGTGCCACAGCGCTGGCACTTCTTTCCAGCACCGAATCGGTGCGAACCGGCTCGGTTCGCACCGGTTCAAGCTCATACCGGTGCGAACCGAGCGGTTCTCACCGGTTCGAGCATATACCGGTGCGAACCGGCTCTGTTCGCACCGGTTCGAGCATCGAACCGAACGGTTCCGACCCATATATTGGGTCGGAACCGTTTTATACCCCGGAACCGGACCGGTGCCAGTCGGTACCGGTCCGGTTCGGGCTGAACCGACCGGTACAGGTCGGTTCAGCAGACCCTGGAAATAGCCTTCAAGCACACCTTATATATTGAATCAAGATAGGTAGAACAAGGTACTCCACAGTGTGATGAAACAACCATAATTTGAACCAGACAAATTTAAAGACATTAATTCTGTTCAAGGATATAGGTGCCAATAGCTATCAGGGTTTAGTTTGTCTGGTGCACATTGTACAAACTAGATATGGGCACCCTTTGATAGTATGCGTTGCTCCTCTCTCTGCATCTCGCTCCACCACCCCCATGCCGCCTGAACGTTGCACTGCTTCCGCTGCTGCCACCTTCTGCCACCGGTCACCTCATCCTCACCCATGCCTTGAGCCTGAGGATGTTTTCTGAGTGAAGGCCAAGATTTTGTATAGGGCTTGATCTGTTTTAGCTGAGCATGCTGTAGGCGTTTCAGCCTGACCCTATCCAGAGGTGGTGCAGTGCAAGCTCAACGTAGTATCAGTTAGCAGTGAACTTTGTCACCTTTTTAAAGTTAAAAAAGGAATTCTAGAGTTGTATGATGAACTTGATTTAAATCCACATATGCTCTTTGTTTTGACTAACTTTAATTACTGCGGTAGTTGTGCAGTTGCCTCCAGTTGCTCATCCACATTTATATGCTAAAATAGCCTTTCATTATGGTGCTACACTGCTACTGCTAGTGTTATTAACACAATTCATAAATTGGGTTATATCTGAACTTGTTTGTTGCTTGAGTGCTGTTTGGAAATTTGAATGTTCATGATATCCATGTGAAACCTAAGTAATACTAACAAGTTTATAGAATTGTATGATCAGTCTGCTTTTTTTGTACATGCATCAATTAGATGTCTTTGAAGTATTTCTCTTGGTTGATCCAAATGAGATGAAAACAATATTATAAGTAAATAAAATGAAAGTGTAACATGGAGATCACTCAGTGGATACTATTTCAACAAGCAGAATCCAATAACAGTTTTTGTATGCTCAATGGCAATTCGAAATATTTAATAGATTTTGGTCCCAATATTCAAGCAACTTATTATATTATCCGAGAATTAAGCAAATAATTTATGATGATATTTACAAATTATATAGATGTGACTTTTTATTTCTCTTTAACATGAAACTACATGTCAGCTCTAACATATCCTTGTGAATGCTATAATTCTATAAATGAAGTGGGCAGTTTTGCCTGCAAAACATTAGTTTTAAATTAAAATATTTTACATATTCGCCAGCTATGTTGAAACTTTTTTAAATTAGAATATGAGTGGGTATTATGTAACAGTTCCAGGTATGTGGGACGAACTGAACATATAGCAGTTCTTACGGAATATTTTGGAATATGACAAAAAGGCAAAGTTGAGTATAAGCGAAGTTTTGGCTGAAAACAATCCGTTTCAGCCAAGATCGAACCGAAAATTGCTTCTAACATAAATACAGTTCTTGATGGCCAAGGCTTCTAATGACACTTGATCTTGTTACTTTACAAAGATTATCCTAAGCAACAAATATACAATATAGTTTACAAAAATAATATTTTTATAATTATAAAAAAATATTTCATAACTTCTTGGATTGGTGAGGAGACATCTCATGTTTATCCTTATATCTATCAAAACTCCTACACACATGATGATGATGGTAATGGCTTCTTGGAATAGTATGTGGTATTGAATAAGGAAATTTATTTTACACTCCTGTGTACTTGTTATTTTATGCTTGATTGGCTGATATTTCATATTTTACTTAAAAGATTATTCTATTCATGTAATATATTTACTACAGATTCAACATAGTTTAGTTTCAGTTTGAAGGTACCTAAGCTATATAACTTACATAGGTTATGAACCTAGACAACTTAAAACACAATCAAATGATGGAAAAATAACCTATCTTGATTTTCTTTATTTTTCTTATTTTTAAGAATTATTTCTATCTTTTTGGGCCAAACCCAAAAACTCGGAATGAAACTGTTCAAACCAAACTCTACTCAGGGGACCAAAACTAAAAACAAAACTGAGTTTTAAAACCTTGGACTATGAAGTGGTTAATTTCCATCTCGAGACTATAAACAGATACTGACTTTGGTGAGCAGTAATATTGCAATGCTTCATTAAACATCCAATGAGAGAAAGGGATCTCATCTTGAAATTTTTGTCATTGTAAGACACATGGGAGTTCTGCATGAGTCTTCTCGGCTAGTTCATGTCATGGAGAAAAAGAAAACTGAGAAAATATTAGACATGACTGAGATACAGAGAGCCTATGGTAGAAATAAGAGATCAGATGTAAATTGCGACTGCATGAAGTGTGTGTTTGATAAGTACTGGAGAATTTTATCAGCATATTAGGTTCAGAAATGTAATCACCTGAATGTCATGATATTTGACACTCATTTGCTTTACCTAATCAAGAACAAATTATATAACTTTTTCATGTTAACCCCCTTCAGTTTGCATCTTTTCGATCATCCTTTTTTTTTTTACTCATACCATTTGATCTTTTTCTTATAGCATACTTTAATTACTGACTAACTATTTTAGCCTATAGTACTTTTAATAACGACATCAAATTTTCTGTTTTTCTTCTGTAGATTTATGTTCCGACAAATCCTCGAGGTGCAGAAAGACTACCACCAGGCATTGTTGTATCAGAATCAGATTTTTATCTTCGCAGATTATGGGGCAATCCTGATGACGTATGTATTTGTTTTATCCTTTTTATCCTTGAATGTGGACTGATTTTTTATTTTATGTTGCGATCATGTGGTAAGTCTTAGAATACATGAACTTTTTGGAATATTCGAATCAGGATACAGTCTTATTGGTAATCTTTGGCTGGTATCGTTTTTTGTTGTCTTTAGAAGGATATGAAAGTATTTACCTATTCAATATTTTTATAGAGGCACATGTATTGAATGCTTTTTTTGTGTGTAAATACTAGATTTTTACTTATCATTATTAGCATAGCAGAACTTTTCTATCCTGTTTTCTATGTGTTTTTCATGCACATGGAAAATATCCAGTTACTATGTTTTCATATTTTTATTAAATAAGAACCAATACCAGAACATTACTGCTATAGCTTTTGATAAGTATATGTTTCTTTGTTTCTTTTAATTCAATCATGCATGTAATTGGTATTATGATGTAGTGCTGTATTAGATTGTTTTCAAAATTAGTAGAATGTATAGGCATTGAATTAGATGTGCTCTGTGAAGTCAGTATATTGAGACAAACTGATCTTGTTCTGTCTTAAATTGATAGAAAATATGCATGACAATAAGGATATTTTCTCTTATAGTTTCTTTTTAGCTGTTGGTTAATGAACCTTCAGCTTCAAATTGTAGGTCTGATTAGGATGCCATTTTTTCTGATTTTGTGGTATGGACCTTCGACATAAATAACTTTACCTAGCTTAATCCAATATTTAATCCAATATGATCTCCTAGACTCCAACATATGGTTGGAGATCTATAGTTGGATTTTAAACTCTTATGCTGATAAGTTGGCAATGATAAGTTGGCAATTACATAACGCCTCCTTGCGACCTTTTTCTTGCATATCAGTTCTGGCTAATTTAGAAAACCATCATGTGATGACCCTTTAGATGATTATATTTTGGCTTTAATTTTGTGCCCGCATGCAGAAACTTGAAAAGTAAATGGTTTTCAAGCTATTCTGCATGTGTGGCGCTTAACCTCATTATTTGTTATTTAACTAATATGTTTTGATTGGTGATGTGCAGGACTTAACCATGAAGCAGAAGTACCTTGTAACATTCACAGTTGGATATGACCAGAAAAAAAATATTGATGCAGCAGTCAAAAAGGTTGGTGAAGCACCATCTAGAGTAAAGGTCTCTTAGAATAGAAGATTACTTGCATATGCTGTCAACATTCCAACTCTAAACATTAGGTGTGATACTGCGATATCTTTAGCTGTTTTGAGGAAAGAAAATGCGGAAGAATGTATTGCACAAAGAAACTGTATGCAATTCCTTGTTCAGTGGCTGTGTCTTAATGGTTGATCTCAAGTTAATATAACTACCTGATCGTGATGCTTCTTGATTTTAGTTTTCTTTTAAATTTTATTATCTAAAATAGGAATGGGAGTTGATCATAAGAATGATTCTTAATGATGCTAACTTTGTTGAATCAGGAGGTGGATAACAATTTCTAGCACTTGCAATAATGCTCATTTATCTTTTCTCACAAGCATTAACATAGGCTACTTAATGAGACATCATCTATGTTAATGTGATACTTATTGTGGTTTCTCGACCATATACATTTGCCAAGCTGCAGAAACCAGCTGGTTAGACTCAATTTTTCTTGCCTTCTGGGGATTTAGACCTGCTGTGATTATACTCTCTGCTTTCTAAATAGATACTGTGTCACCAGTTAATGCTAGGCCTGTTGATCTGGGTGGATTATTCTGACATTGATATCCAAATTAGAGCATCTCTTTTCAGTTTGTTCTTGCCTGACTTATGATAATCATGAAATTTCAGTTCTCTCAAAATTTTACAATCTTACTATTCCATTATGATGGCCGAACAAGTGAGTGGGATGAATTTGAATGGTCAAAACGGGCTATTCATGTGAGTGCCAGGAAGCAGACTAAATGGTAAGGAAAGAATGATGCTCTGTTTAGTGAAGGTTGTTGCAATATGGTTGGAGACTAATTAATTACATTTGACGCTGATGTCTGGTTTAAGGTGGTATGCGAAACGATTTTTGCACCCTGATATTGTGGCTCCATATGACTACATATTTATCTGGGATGAAGACCTCGGAGTAGAGCATTTTAATGCAGAAGAGTAAGTGTTGGCCTTCTTGATGCATGTATGCTACCCTTCAGAAACTTCTGATGACCAGGAGTAGTTGTCTTCTTATCCCAGGTACATTAAACTGGTAAAGAAACATGGCTTGGAAATTTCACAGCCTGGTTTAGAACCAAATAGAGGATTAACCTGGCAAATGACCAAGAGGAGAGGGGACCGTGAAGTTCACAAGTGAGTTAGGAGTCAATTTTTTTGGTTTTATTTTCAGCTTTATATTTGATACTGAATTAGGACATATATCTTAGCCTACTGAATAAATATTTGATTGCCGGTTATGTTGGCAACAGAGAAACAGAGGAGAGACCAGGCTGGTGTTCTGACCCTCATCTTCCACCGTGTGCTGCGTAAGTGTCCCTGGTTCCTTGTCTCATCCATACCACATCACCAGTGCTGATTTACTCCAAACCACTATAATCTCATCTGTCATCCCATCTACAGGTTTGTGGAGATTATGGCAACTGTCTTCTCCCGAGATGCATGGCGTTGTGTATGGCATATGATTCAGGCAAGTTCATCTCCATTGATCCATGCAATAGTGATCTTTATTACTATATATAAATTAAATGCTATTATTTACTGTTGCAGAATGACTTGGTCCATGGATGGGGTCTCGATTTTGCTCTCAGAAAATGTGTGGAGGTACTTAGTTTTCTCCCTTTTTCTGTTCCACTAGTAGGCAATGAATTAGACTTGTAGACTAAGCAGTCATGACACACTTGATACTATATGCAAACTCCATGCACTTGGTTCTCTTTAAGAACCCCACATTCTGAAGTATAAGCAATATGAACTCTGTTTTCTTGGTCGCATTTTTCATAAATATCCCACTCTTTTAGCTACATATATATTATACTCCTATTGCTTTCAGCCTAGCTGAGCTGTTTGCCTGATTTCATGTTACAGCCAGCTCATGAGAAAATTGGAGTGGTAGATTCTCAGTGGATCGTTCATCAAGTGGTTCCTTCACTTGGGAACCAGGTAGGACAAGGATCATCCCTCCTCTTTTTTCAAAAAAGGATTCCTGGAAAATGAATATATGACATGCTTCCTGCTTAAATTTGTTCTTTTGGTGTTATCACAGGGCATTTCTGAGAAGGGAAAAGCACCATGGGAAGGGGTATGGAACTATAAATTCTTACTTCCTTTTTGCTAGAGCACATATTTTCTTCCCCTTCGTGGACCTTTTGGATGCCTCATTTATGTGACATGGGTTCATTGTGTTGTTTGCTGTCTGGCAATTTTCAGGTGAGGGAGCGATGCCGAAAAGAGTGGGGGATATTCCAAAATCGATTGGCAGACGCAGAGAAAAAATATTACAAGAAGAGGGGGATTCCTCCCCCTAACACAACAGCTGTTTAGATTAGTATGTTGATTTTTTGTCACAAATTTGGATCATAGTTATCTACGGAGATTGATATGTAGAGCATAGAGGTTTTTAAATATTAATGTTAATATTGTTCTTTGTTTTTTTGAGTTTCAGCTGGAGCATGACCGCATTTAGCATTTGATTTAGAAATTTAAATAACTAGCATTTGCATGGCTGGATTTGAAAATTAAATTTCCACCATCAGCAGCAGATGATTGGAAAATGGAGAATACAACAGCAAGATTGTGTGTGTGAGAGAGATCCTTGGTTGCTTCAACCCTTTCTTGCTTATCTGTATGGTCCTACTGCAGTCTTCATGTGCCGTTACAGTACATATGGAACACCCTTCTCATGGAACTGAAATGCCAGAAGAAAGCCGTAGGTTGGCAAGTAGAAAGGATCCAAGGACACTTGGTATCAGTATCCAAAATGTTTACAATACTAGCAACCTTTTTCCTTTTTTTTTAGGAAGAAAACATATGAATAACAGTATATGATAAAATTCATTGAGATTTGAGGATCAATGGCCTTCATTTTTGCAAATATAAATGAAAATATATCCTAAAGTCTTTGAGACTTTGGGATCAACGGCTTTGCTAGAACTGCCCCTGCTTTAGAATCTCCTGACTGATTCCCATTCTCTTGTAAGATACAAGTGGGATGGATGTTGGAATTTTTTTATAAAAGTGGGTTTCCATTGAGTAAATATTGATTTTATTACATTATAACAACTTAGTTGTCAGTTGAATAAATTTTTAAGGAGTTCAAAATTAATTTGTAATTATATGGTTAATTTAGGTTTTATTATTGTAGTCATATGGTGTAGTGAGTATTAAGGTAGGTTTGGATTCGTTAATAGGTCATGTGGATCTATTAGTATTATACTAACTGGGCTAGGCTTCTCCTTTGCTCATGTATATTTGTTTGTAGTGAAATCCTATGGCATCCAGGCTTTTATGTTTCTAGGGTACCTATTTATTGAGAATAGGTATCAAGGAGGAGAAGGAAAGAAAGATTTATCCGTATGTTAGATTTTTTCATCTTCTGGAGGATAATGCTATAGTGATTATCAATAGCTTCTTATAGATCTCATTATATGCCTGGATTTTTCTAGTTTATTTTAAATGAATTGTGTTCTAATCATCCGCATTGTGCCCATAACAAATCTCACATCTGATATCAAAGGTGAATTTTGTAGGAAATTAGAATAAAAATAACAAAAAAAAGGGCGTAAAAAGGAAAAGGAGAGGGACGATATTCCTTGCCATTGTGCTTTCCTCCCAATGGGGTTGCTGGACAAGTCACTAGACAGCCATTCTTTTTTTTTTTTCTCTTTAATCTAGATGGTAAAAAGGAGACTGTGGATGAAGAGGGACCGACGATTCATCGAAGAGGGGTCTCCACCCCCTTTTCCTCTACCTGATCGTGAGGTTGAAAAAAAGGCTTAAAATCCGAACCCGATTAGTTTCCTCTACTTTTCTTCTCAGATTCAGATCTTCGATTGTCTTTTCTCACTATTGCTCGGCCCCTTTTTCTTCATATCTAATTTGTTGTTTGTGGCACTTTCATCATCCAATTTGAGGTCACTTGCTCCTCTTCCATGGTGCCTCTATTTACGAGGATCGTTGACCTTTGGTTGCCTTCTCTTTGAGCTCTGTCCTTACTGCAACTGTCATCTTCTATGTGTCTTTTCGTTGCCACATTATCAGACAAGTTAATCAGCCACAACGGCAGACACGCCAGTCTATCATGTCAGCCAGACACATCGACAGAAACAAAAGTTTGCTATGTTAGTTGGTCATGTCAGTGGACGTATTAGTCTACTGCATCAGTTAGCTACGTCAGTATTGCCAAACACATCAGTTTGTTGCCTTAGCTTTCTAATTTGCCACAACAATTTTTAAGTTGCTATATCAGCTTCTGTTCTGTCATATTAAATTATATATTGTCACATTAGCTTGACACATTTTTTTTGCCATATCGGCATCTGAGTTGTTAACTCCTAATCTGCTACATCAGCTTCTGAATGCTATAACATCTTGTGTTCTGCCACATCAGACTCTGTGCTGCCACGTTAACTCTTGATCTACCACCATGTTAGCCTCTGAGCTGGTATGTCAACTCCTAATCTATCACATCAGCTTCTGAGTTGCTATTTCACTGCTTGATCTAGTACGCCAGTTTTTAGGTATATTCGTGATCTAGTTTTCAAACTTAAGTTGGCACCTATAGTACCATCTTAAGTTTGAGGAAGAATATTAGCATAATTTTAAAGATAGCGTAACAACCTGTATCAGCTCATAATATTGTTCTTTATTAGCGTGATTCTGTATCAGTTAGTATTATTTTTCTTTATTAGCATGATTTTGTTAGAGTAATTTTAGGGATCACATAACAACTTGTATTAGCGAGTAATATTTTTTTTTTGTTAGCATAATCCCATATCAACCTATATTATTTTTCTTGTATAAAGTCTATATACGAGTATATATAAGTTTTGAGATGTACCGAATGTGATTGAACAGAGAATAAAATTATTTTTCTCTCGTTGTTTCTTTTGTTTTCTGTAAATATTTTAACATATATGTTGTCAAACTATGTAGAATTTTATTCTGCAATTTTCCATGGTCTTCTTTTGGAGGAAAATGGATGGTAATTAGCCAAAATTCATATTAGCACATAATCAGACAAACTCCGTTCAATTTGAAGTGGAAACTTGACCTCTGAAAAATGAATGATGCATTGGGTAAGAATTTTATTTTGCAATTTCCCATTTTTTCTTTTGGAGGAAAATGGATGGGAAGCAGCCAAAATTCATACGCGCACATAATCAAGAATACTCTTCGTATTAGGTAATACCCTCGATTCTTCTTCTTCTTCTTCTTTTTAAAAAATAAACTAAAATAAAATAAAGATTGTATTAGCCATCTCTTTTTTTTGGGTATATCGGCGGCTCACACACGATGGGTCTGAATATGGACGACAAAGTTAGAAAACAAAATACTATGCAAAGTCATTGGTACTACCCCATGGTCCGTCTAGATGAAACCTTCGAAGTGGTGAGCCATGAAGGAAGCAACCCAGTTTGTAGCATCGTTCGTTTTTCGATATACGTGCGTGGCGTGGTAGAAGTGGCATTCCACTAGTACTCTGCGAATGTCGTGGAGCAGCAGCCGATCCTCGACTGAGCACCCTCAACCCCAGATCCACTCAATCACCGTGGTTGAATCCCTCTCGATGAGAAGGCGACCCATGCTCAGTATCTGCCTTGCGTAGGAGACACTCTCGCAGGCAGCTCTAAGCTCGGCACACATTGCCGACGAGTCAAAAATCCGCGCCCCCTCCTCCCGCCGCCACTAGTCTGGCATTATGGTCCCTGATGATGAATCCCACACCTTTGCAACTTCCATCCTCAGCTGTGCTACCATCGAAGTTCACCTTGAGAAAAGCAGAAGGTGGGGGCACCCAAGAGGCGAGTATAGTCCTAGATGTTGCAAGAGTAGAATGGGAGCCCCAGATGTTCCTGACTAACCCAGTAGGTGAAGCCTTGATGATGCCGGTGATCTTCGCAGCATGTAGTAGTGCTCGGCCCGCCACCACCCTCGGGTGAGGGCTGTCGCTCTCAAAAACTCGTGCATTCCTATCTAGCCAGCAATGGTAGGCCAGGTAAGCATCACGAGTCCCTCTCTCTTTTCATCTGGACCCCTAAGTCGAGGCCTCCAGATGCCGCAGGAACTTCTCGATGGATGCCCACATCTACCACTGGTCGGGATGGGTCGAGGCACATCTCCATATCTGACTGGATCTCGGGCATCCGAAGAGAGCATGGTAAATGGATTCCTCCATCACCTGGCAAGTCACATAGCCAGCAAGAATCCTCACTCTCCGCCGCACCAGCACCCCTTTGGTAGGTAAGCACCCCCAGGCCACCTTTCAAAGGAACAAAGCAATACGAGGGTGGATGTGCATCTTCCATATCTAGCTGCCATCAATCTGCCACATTGAAGGCCCTCTGACCATCCTCGAGAGGTCCCAGGCACTCACTGTCGTCCTCCCAATCCTGTTTCACACCCTTCTGTCCGCCGATTCCCCCTCTGGGATCGGCAGAGCTAGAATCCATTCAATAAGCTGCTCCCTGAACATCCACCTGATGAGGTCCTCATCCAACCTCCTCTCCCTTTGGGCAAACAAGTCACACACTCTGCGGCCCTCCAGCCAACTATGGTCAATTATGGTGGGCCAGCCCTATAGTGCCACCTCGGATAGCCACCTCCTCTAGAATGCTAATTGTCCGACCATCCCCGATCTCCCATCTGATCATCGGTAGCACCCTCGGGACGCAAGCGTAGATCTCTCTCCGGTTTCAGGAGAAACCTGACTGCCAATTTGGTCGCAAATATCTCCCTGCGCTCGATCAGAGAATGAACTCCCAACCCTCCCTTGCTGGTTGGCTGACATATGGTCTCCCAGGCCAATAGGTGAACGCCCTCTCTATCTCCCTGCCGTCCCCAAATGAAGCTACGAAACAACCTTTCCCATCCTTGAATCGCTGCAAGGGGAACTAGGGTGTTGATAGCAAGTAAATGAAGATGGAACTCAATACTGACCGTACTAGAGTGACTCTATCCATCATCAACAGAGCACCAGCCTGCCAACTCTCCAATCTACGTCTGATGCTTAGCTCCATAGATGTGTACTCCCCCCTGCGCAGACGCTGCCTACAATGTCTATTACATCCGAAGTCTATTTATACATCAAAAATTTGGATGGTATAAGTTCCGTATACAATGTCTTTTTAGAGCATATTTTTCATTAAATTACATAATTTTCTGAGATCTGTAACATCATAACCTATGTTAAGGCCTATCGGGCTCCGGTTGATCTTGTTTGGAGGTTAGTTAGGCTTCTAAAATGTCCTGTCTAACCATTTATCAATTTTCGAAAAATTTTGGCCGTCCACATCTTCCTATTCAGAAGGAAATGGGTGAGACAGTAGAAGATAAAGTTGATGTGTCAGGCCAGATTCAACTCTAGAGAAATTTTAGTTTTTTTATAATTTATTTTGTAAGTTATAGCTATCTCGAGAAAGATACGAGCTCTTCAAAGAAAGAGAGTAATCTGATCAGGATTTTGTAAAGGCAGTCCTTACTAATTCACTAACACTTGAATTGAAGTCAATCGCATTAATCAAGAGTAAATTACTGATAGGAGAATTTTTGGACCATCTCTCTCATTGACAAAAATTACATGATAACATACAGCCAAACCACACTACCTCTATTTCGGACTTCTATCTATGCTAGTATGGAAACATTCACAATACGAGTTCAATTAGCTTTTAACATTGGTCCTTTTGTATTTCATTGTCAAGCTGACAATCTTAAACTTTAACAATGTTTTTCCGATTTACAACTTTCTCGTTGTTCTCTGGCTGCTCTACAAGCATGAGAACAGACAATAAAAATGATCATAGAATGAGGAATCAATGGTATCATACTTCTACCAAAAAAAAAGGTATCATGTTTTCTTAGATAAAAATATGACACATAAATGATCATCTAGAATAGAGGGGGCTCGGTTTGAATCGGCGAAGCCCAAAACCTAGCTGACCCACCAATTGTTCAGCTTTGCTTGACCCGAACCCAACAACCAATAAACAGGAGCTGTATCTTCCGCGCAAAAGAAGGGTTCATCTTCCTTCATGCAAATCCACTGTTGTATCGGGGTGTGATTTAACGGCGAACATCGTAAAAGAAGATCAATCATTTTTTTTTGCATGAAAAATACAAACCGAACCCTAATGTATTTCTTGCATGAAAAAAAGGAATCAAACTTCTTTTTCGCAAATCTATTATTAGATTGCACAATGATTACTTTAAAATCTATTCAGATGGATAAGTCAAAGAATTCGGAATGCTTTGAGTCTATTCTGGGTACGATATAATGGTCAATATGGCGAAAGAAGATCAATAAAGATATCACCCAAACCCACAACCAATGGAGTTTAACACTTTTTTCCTTTTATTTTAAGAATTGATGGTCAGAGTATCTAGACACTCCCTATCCTGTCACCCCAATGCTTTTTGACAGAGCTAAGCAAAAATAAATCATCATCTTTATGCATCTGGCTTCCTTAGTGGAGACTTTTAGGCCGCCGCGTCCAAAGGTCCCAACGAAGGCCGAGAAGGTTATGATGGAAAGAACGAAAGGTGAGTCAGCTCTCTGTCACCTTTGCAGCAATCCCTTATAATGAAACCTTCAGCTCTGCCTACTTTATATCATCCCTTCCCATCCATGTGCGCATGTGCTACTATCCCCCACCACCAAAAATTTAATCCAATAACAATAGGAAACACCTAATGCTAACCCATTTGGAAGCCCTAAAACTGTAAATTTCTAAAACTACGGTTAGTAAGAACAATAAAAAGCAAAATATTTGTAGATTTTTTCACGTTCAGATTGTATCTTTTGCCCAAAAAAAAAAAAAAAAAAGATTGATCTTCTTTTACGACATCAACCGTCAGATCACATCCTGCACAGATCTCAAAGCACTCAATCACTTCCTTCCATCTACCTGCGCAATCTCAAAGCAATCATTTGGCGATCCAAGGGTTGATATCGTAAAAGAAGGTGAATCATTTTTTCATCCCCCTTGTAATGGCAAGTTTTAGATGGAGATGAAGAATAAAAAATAGTAACAACCGTACCACTTAAAACTAAAACAACATGATTGGTTCCCAATTTGTAAAGGTTTTCTTACTAATCCATGAATAATTTGTGAGTTAGTCATCCAAACCTGTTAATAATTTGACAATAGATGACAAGAATTTTCTGTTGTTTCTTGTAGGTCATCGGAAAATAAAGAAATGGTTGATATACAACGATAATTATTATTTACGAAATTTAGCCTCTATTTATCCTATTTCTTTCAACATCCTATTGAGTGACTGCCGATAAATTTGTTTTCCATGTGTAATTCAGAAAAGTTTCCTTTACTTGAAAAAAAAAAAAAATCTATTACACTAACTACGAGTAGATCCATTGGCTTGAGACATGAATCATTCTGTGTCTAAAGCTAGTCACGAGAGGCTATATTTTTGAGATGTGAGACATGAAGTTGAGTTCTGTGTGGCATCAGTGAAGATTAATTATATAAATTTAAAACAAATAATTAAATAATGGTTGTTGTTGTAACTCCTTTTCATGTCTGTAATTTTCGCAGTTGGGGTTGATCTAAACATTCAAATATAAAAAACTGGAGGTAGTCATCTCAGACATTCTTCTTCTGATCAGTCGCATGTTCAATGAAATGTTAAAGTGGGCAGGGTCGTCCTTTTAATAATGGCACCTCTTTTGTCCCCCAAACTTTCCGAGTCATTTATGTGCATTTGATGACATCGATGTGTCTAATTAAATATGCCTTTCCAAAACGCTTTCTCTAATGCCATCTCCTTTGCCGCTTAAACTTTATACACCATTCATCTGCCTTTAGTGACATAGTTCTTACTTTAATATGGCTTCATTGTCTGACGCTACGTGGACAAAAGCATGAGCAAGTGTCACCTCAGCTGGCAATTGGATGAACCGACAAAAGTTACATAAAATATCAAATATTTTTTTTAAATATACAAAATTATTTGAATACTTTTTTAAAGTTACTATTTGTATATATATATTCATATAATACTTGTTTTGCATGTATACATATCTTTCTTTTTGTTTTTGCATATGTACTAATACTATCTAATGTTGTTAAAACGTAAGCAATTTAAAATTAAAATAACTAAAATATTTTTATGACTAGATATATAAAAAGTAAACTTTAAGAGAATGTATCTACAAATAGCAAGTTTATAAGGATATTTATGTAATTTTACATATTTAGGAATGTATACACTCAAAAAAATTTATTAAAAAAAAAACAAATCTCGGATGAGACTTGCAAAGTCTTTCATAATTTGATCAAATCAACAAGTTAAAAAAAAGTCAAGTAACATTATTAATTTTTCTTTGTTTATGATCTTAAGTTGGTCAAGTTGGAATACTGGAGGACCATTTTGGTAATTATAATCTTTCATTTGATTTTGATGTTAATTATTATAATTAAGTTTATAACATCTATATATTTTTCATTATTTTTGAAGCATTAAAATATATTAAATTTAAATTAATTGCAAATGTTTAGATCAGCGAAATGGCTTTTAGTGATTTTTTTACAATGAGTTGCTCCTTTATTGAGGTGATAGTTTTACAACGATATCATGATTTCTTCTATAAAAATTGATGTCAACATGGGATCATGCGGTGTGATAATAATAAAATGTCAACCTCTTTACAAATAGAAAATAACGTATTTTTGGGCAAAATGTTTTGAATTAAAAAATAACGTTTCCCAAAAATTTTTCCTACAAATCTAAGTATAAATCAAGTAATTATATGAACAAATAACATGCATCTGGCATTTTGAATTTGTATATCATCTGTCTCATACTTGGAACTAGAGGCAAAATTGCCTGGAGACCCTTAGATGTGTATCATTCTGCAAAATAAATAAATCCAATCCTCTCTTGCAAAATCAATAATTAATATATTTCTATGCAGATATTGCTTAAAATTAATAAAAAGCCGAAGCATTTGGATGACCTGGTGATAGCTTTACTAGCTCCTTCAAAGTTTCTGAGTGAACTCAACCAAGCAAAACAATTCAAACTTCAAGTAAGAATGCTTACATACTAAAATTGCAAATAGGGTGGGCTTAGCTTTGTCTTTCATACATTGTTAGAAAAGATAATCCAACGCACATCAGTCTAAAAAAGACTTTGATGGCAGCAACATGATCAAAATTTTTATTTAAAAATATTTTCATGATGTTTGGCATTAAGTAAGCTTTCCAACACATCTTGAATTATGCAAAACAGAGTTTGGATGAGAATGTTATTAATGATTTATCGAAAACATATCAGTGCTGATGAAGAAATTATGAAATACCATTTTTATGGTCCGATGATTTTTCTTTTATTTTTGTCCAAATTTTTATATTTCTTTCCTCTAGAAACATGTTTCTTTTATTTTTCTCCACCGTACAATTGCCTTTTTTTTAGCTCTCTATCAATATTACTCTCTTTATTTTATTTAGTAAAGTTGTATTTTATAGGAACCAGGAAAGCTCATTAGTTTAAGAAGATCTCGTCCATAAATAGTTCCTGGCTATATTCTTAATCATCAACAAAGTTTTTAAGCTCTTCTTCAATTCCTTACTTGGAATAAACCTTCAACAAGGTGGTATGAGGTCTATCACTTATCCTATCTTTAAGTTTATTTTCTGCTTTTTAGTTCAAGTTTTTGTTATGTTATTTTGATATCGCTTGCTTACGTGACTACCTGGTTTACTAAAATTCAAAAGGTTTCGGTTCTTAAAAAAATAAAGGAAAAATGGAGTGAATCTTTCTTGAAAATTAGGTAATTAAGAAGATAGTTTTCTACAAATTCCCTAAATAAAATAAAAGGAACATGTTCCTCTACGTTGCCAGGTGAAGGAAATACAGCCGATGCCTGGTTATTTCTTGAAGAAAACAGGAAAGGTGTGTAAAGTGAAAGGTAGACCGTAGACTACGTAGTTTTAAAGGAAAAAGACGCGACTCCCCGGTGGAGCTGTTAAGAAAGACCTCTGCTTAGTGACCAGGAGAGCTTACAAGAACCACCTTTCTGAGTGTCTCTCCTTTCTCTGAATCTTTTACTTGGCTCGCGGAGATTGAAACCGAGCTGCCATGGACGTAGAGGAGCTCTCTGGTTTCAGGCTCCCCTCAGGCTGGCATCGATCCTCTTCAGCTATGGAATCATCTAGCCTCCACTCAGGTTTATTACTCTCTCTCTCCCTCTCTCTCTCTAGAAGAAAAATTTCACCTTGGAGATGGTTTCTTTCTATCCTTAGATGAATTTCTTATATATTCGTTTGTTAACTGAATTGTGCCCTTGGGTTCAGTTTATCCAGTAATTTCTTGAGTTTTTTTTTTTTTTTTTTGCATTAGTTATTTCATTGATTTGTTTCTTTTTACTGTTTCATATCTTGCTGTTTTATTTCTAGTTTCTTTGGGGTTCTTCTGGATGCCTTCTCCGGTCTTTGTCTAATTGTAATGTTTGTCCAATATCTCTAACTTTCTATTCTGATGATTATATTCGTCAGTTCTTATATCATGTCCTTGGTTGAACTGGATCGTTCTTTTTAAAATTTCAGATGCTATTTCTCTTTGAGCTTGAAGTTCTAAAAAAGCCATTTTTCTTGTGGACTAAGTGATGGTTGACTAGCCGTTGTTCAGATTGTTGTTAATCGACTAATATATATACTTCTCAAAAAAATAAGATATTACCCGAGCTCATCTCTGTCGCTGCGTTGTATGCAATCATGAATATATATAAGCATGATCTTGGCTGCGTGTATGATTTTGCCCCTCACCTTTTTCTTTTCTTTCTTTTAGATAATATATTTTTCTTTTGGAAAGCAGGGATTGATGATTTTGTAACAGGGGTTACTTCCAATTTGCTTTGTAACTTAAGGTTGGAGACCGATATTATATATATCATTTCTTTAGGAGAAAACAACACATAGTTTCCAAGTTCATGCTTGTTGCCTAATGCTCTCAATGTTTATACTAGGATAGGGGCTTATATGCTTAATGCTCTCAACGTTTATATGAAATTGGCTGGAACAAATGGAGATTAATACATAAAAGTCAGAGCAAGAGAAATCAATGGATCTTATGATGGATTATTCCTAATTGATTTGATATAAGGTGCACAAGGATTCATATATTTGTGAAACATGGAAAAGGAGTAAAATACAAAAGAAAAAAAAAGAGAAATTTTTTTCTGCTAATTTTGTACTTAAGAGCTCTAGTGAGAATCTATCTCTGAATTAAGGTAAATAATGCTCAATTAGTAGGCCAACAGGGCTTGGGTCCAGTGTTTCTTATTTCATGCTCAAAAAAAAAAAAAGAGAAAAAAGAAGTAACCCATTTTGAGTTCACTAGACCCTTTCTACTTTCTTACCATTTAATTCCCTATTCTCACAGAAAACCTGTTGGCTGTTGGTTAACACCCCCAAGCTCATCCATTGATGCTAAGACTTCTTCATGGCCTTTGTGAGAAAACAAGCTCAACTATGGGATGTTGGAGGTAATTCAAAATAAATCAAAAAAATCAGAAACTATGAATGAGGATTGTTGCCGCAGAATCTGGTCTGACTATGGAGATTTGGAGGGTGCCCGTTAATTTGCAGAGAAATGCTGATCTGTACACAAAGAAAGAAGAGAGGCTCGCCGGATTGGCGCAGGCCGGGCCCTTCGATGCCTAAGTCAGAGAGGGCTTTAGAATAGCAATAGAAAATAGAAAATATGAAGGAAAAGATTAGTGCAGAGTATTATCTTCTTCTAGTTGGAGTGCTCTGGTTGGCCTTCTTAACTTGGCCTTTTCACTTCGGCCTTTTCACCTCGGCCTCTGTCTTCACCTCGGCCTGAGACTTGACCTCGGCCTTGGGCTTCACCTCGGCCTTGGGCTTTACCTCGACCTGGGCTTCACCTCGGCCTTGGGCAACTCATAGGCCCACTAGCCTACCAAAAAGAAAAAGGGCAGAATAATAGACAAGAGGTTGAGTGTCTCTTACCATAAGAGCTTTGAGGTATGAGAGCCCCTAGCTATGAGAGCTCCTGGCTATAGGAGCCCCTCTTTTGGGGTCCTTTGGCCCTCATTATATAGGTGTGGGAGTAAAAATTGTAGTCGCCTATGTTACCGCTAAGTCCCGGACTGAGGTCAGAATGTGGCTCAGATGACCCCAAGGTCGGCCAAAGGCGAGCTGAGTAGGCTGGTCGAGTTGTCGAGCATCGGTCTTCTCTGGAGATGGCCTGCGAGAGATCCATTTGTTGGAAAGTTTTCGGTAGGGACCCTCCGATGCTTAAGTTAGGATAGAGAGAAAATAGTGGAAGAAAGAAAGCTTCAGCAGAGGGTGCTCTCTGTGAGTGGATGAATGTTATACCTAAAGTCCCCTGGACCGACCCTTTATATAGGGGGCCTGTTTTGTCGTTTACCTGGACTGACGTTGCATACAATGATGGCTAGGCAATGGCTGATAGTACGACCACTCCATAGGAGCTAGTCTGTATGAGCGGTGTACGGTACTGACTGCGTGTCGAATGCAGAGCTGTCGCAACAGCCAGTTGCTGTCATGACAATCCATTGCTGGGACTGCCAGTCCTTGTCGGCACGTGTTGATTGGATCTCGGCTGATGGCTCATTTGCTGGGCCGAAGTTGTTTACCTCGGTTTATACCGAGGTCGGCATGATCTGAGATCGAGGCATCCAATATTTTCTCCATCACTTGTCTCCCACTTTTGAGGCTGAATAGCATCCCAATTTAGGCGATATAAGTCATGTTGTCATCTCGATCGAGGAAGGTGCTTTTATGAGGAAGCCCTAAAAGCGTCGGTGGCGAAGGTGGGCGATGGAGATAGCAATGAAAATGAAGCCCTTCTCTTTTCGCTGTGTGAACCAAGCTTAGTAAGCCTTTTGTTTTGTTCGGCCTCTGTCAAGATTAGTGTAAAAGTTCGCAACTTAATGAAAGTTTGGCCTCTAGTTTCGGTCTTTGCTTCTGTTATTTGTCCTTTGTCCGAGTTTAGGTCGTTGCTCCGAGCTTTGACCTTTCATTGTAGTCCTTTTTGGCTCGATTTCTGACTTCAGCCTGTCTTGGGCTTCTCGATCGATTTTTCTGGAGTTTATCCCTTCAAGAGTTCTAAGTGAGGAGGTCCCAGGTCGGCTTGGGGGGTCTTCTTTCATCCTTGGACCATGGTCCCAAAGGCATCCATGGATTGAGACTCGGGGAGGAGTTCCGAGTGGCCTCAGTCCTCAGAAGGTCGGCGTCTCCGTTCATCTCTAGAGTATGCTCTCGAAGGCATCTTTAGGATTGGCTACCAAAAAAAATTCGAGTGGGATTGGTCTTCAGAAGGTCAGTGCCTTCGTTCATCTACAGATTATGCTTCTGTTGGGATTCCACGCATGCCGCAGAATAATCAGAACGCAATGGAAGGGCACGCGCGAGATTCCGTTCATCACATGAACGTATTTTAAAACCGATGTTTGTAGATATATTAGGGTTAAAAACTTTTTACATGATTAGGAAGATCAGATCTTCACCTTGTGCGGGTAGATGATCACTGCAAATCTGATGATCGTGGATTTGTTGAAGGTTCGCTTGAAGCCGCACACGCGTCCGGCCTTTACGGGTATCCACACGAGGCAGAGGACCGATCAAAACTCTCGAATCTCCCTGGAATGTTAGCTTCCTTGCAGAGATGTCTTTTGATGGCTGAAATCCTCTCCTTTGAATCAACTCTTGATTGCCTTGAGAGAAGGAAGAAGAAGGATGGAACAAAAGGAAGAATATGAAGCCCTTTTTCAGCCTTTTATTTTCTTTGCGTTGGATCCAAAGAAGAGAGGGTGAAACGCCTCCTTTTCCTTTTATTTTGCTGGCGGTTGAAAACTCAAGAGGGAGAGGGAGGCTCGTATTTTCTCTTGGGAGAAAAGGAAGGGGGGAGGGGCCGTACACCCTCATCTTTTTATCTTCTTGAAACCTAGGGTGAGCTTCTAAATTTTAGGAGCTCATCCTTATCTATAAGACAAGAGAGGAGGGGCATAGCCCCTCCTTTCTTTCTTCACATATTGAGCCAGGGGAGGGGCGTACGCCCTTCCCTCTTATCCCTTCTTTAATTACGGTGTGGAGCTATACGCCCCACCCTCTTATCCCTTCTTTAATCACGGTGTGGAGCTCCATCCTTATCTTATAAGGCAAGAGAGGAGGGGCGTACGCCTCTCCTTTCTTTCATCCCGTAATAAGCCAAGGGAGGGGCGTACACCCCTCCCTCTTTTCTCCTCTTCATGCACGCCCAACCTCCATCTCATGAGGGGCGTGGGCTCCACTTGTATAGGTGTCTAATCCTCTTCAAAAGAGGATTAGGTGAACCCAATTTCTTTCTTTCATACGAGTTCTAATCTAATTAGAACCCAATTGAATCTTGGCTCAATTGAATTCTTCAATCCTAATCCAATTAGAAGTCATCTTAATCTATTAGATCAAAATTAATTAGGACTCTAAGAATCCTACTCCAAGTAGGACTCGTATTTAACAAGCCCAATTAATTAAGTTCAATTGATTCAATTAAATTGCAATTCAATTGCAATTATTCCTTTTTCAATTCACTAACTCTTAGTGGGTTACACTAATTATCAATCAAATTGATAATTAAGCATTATTTGTGATTTCAAATCACAATTCAACCATCGGATCGGTCAATATCTCTAATGTGTGTGATCCATAGGTTCTATTCTGTATGGTAGTGAGATATATTATGATCTCTATCATAATAGCATTGAAAACTTCTTTCAATGGGTTGGAACAATTCCAACTCATCTCACCAGAGATCATCGATTATCAAGATAGTCCCTGTGAGTCTCACCATCCACTAGTAACACTTAGCAGCATGTAGTGGCAACTTAGTAGAATGGAATGATGAATCTCTAGGTGCAGTTATCGTATGATACAGTCCTTCGATCGTGGATCCCTCCAGGACGGAGGTCATGGATAACTCGTCAAACCTCATCGTCTGTCATATGTCTAGATTTATTCGACTTAAGTTCGAGAGTGAAAAACACCTTTTTCACTGTAGATACTGCCCCGACCGAGATCTTATGAACTTAGTCTTATAAATCACATAGGATCACTCTTTATTTACCAAGATCGATAGATTTCTTGTAGGTGCATATCCTACTCCTACAGTGAACCTACTGTAGTCAATCTACACCACAAGGATCCATATGGCTAGAGACCATATATACGTGCAGTCAAACTACAACAACCTCACTGTGAATAGCCGAAGCACCGCAGGTCAAAGGACCAGTCACACTACTGCAACATCAAGTCACTGACGAGTGGATAGATATCCAAGTGACTTCTTATTTTGGTCATGCTCAATACCCTTATTCTCTAACAAGCACTTGCACTATCACTTTAGTATCCCTACATTGTGAACTCGAGACTCGTCCACAGGCTCATTTGAAGTTTTGGGTCATAGGGCGGGCAGTGCATCCATAAAGAAAGCGATCTGTGCACTGATCTCATCGGATCGATCACCGTCTATGTGATGATCTATCGATTAGGAGCATTTAGAAATTAATCACCAATGATACATGGCTCAAATTCTCAATTTTTGAGAATATGCATCATCTTATTAATTCTTTGGACGATTCATAGACACATACACAATATGAATGATAAAGATGTCCATTTATTATCAATAATAATAAAGTCAAGTACAAAATTATGTCCCAGAATTAATAATGTGTCAGCCAGATTGGCTTCTAGGGCATAAATCTAAGAGCTTCCGGAGGCATCTTTAGAGTTATATACTAGATAAAATTTGAGTGGGCTCGGTCTTCAGGAGGTCAACGCCTCTATTCATATTCGGAGTGTGCTTTCGGAGGCATCTCTGAAGTTGTCTATCAGAAAAAATTTAAGTGGGCTCAGTCTTCAAGAGGTCGGCACCTCTATGCATCTTCGAGTATGCTTTCGGAGGCATCTTTGGAGTTGCTTACAAGAGAAAATTCGAGTGGGCTCGATCTTTAGGGGGTCGGCGCCTCCATTCATCTCCGGAGAATGCTTTCGGAGTCATCTTTGGGGTTGCCTACGAGATAAAATCTGAGTGGGCTCGGTCTTCAGAAGGTCAGTGCCTCTATTCATCTCCAGAGTATGCTTTCAGAGGCATCTCTAGGGTTGTCTATCAGAGAAAATCCGAGTAGGCTTGGTTTTCAGGAGGTCAGTGCCTCTGTTCATCTTCGGAGTATGCTCCCAAGATATCTATGGAGTTGCCTATTAGAGAAAATCCGAGTGGGCTCAGTCTTCAGGTGGTCGACGCCTCCGTTCATCTTTGGAGTAAGCTCCCGGAGGCATCTCTGGGGTTGCTTACTAGAGAAAATCTGAAGATGAACGGAGATCAACACCTCCATTCAACTTCGGAGTATGCTTTTCGAGGCATCTCTGGCATTTAGCTACTAGAGAAAATCCGCATAGGCTCGGTCTTTAGGAGGTCGGCATCTCCATTCATCTTCAGAGTATGCTCTTGGAGGCATCTATAGGGTTGTCCATCAGAGAAAATCCAAGTGGGCTCGATCTTCAGGAAGTCAACGCCTTCATTCATCTCTAGAGCATACTTTCGGAGGCATCTCTGGGGTTGCCTACCTGAGAAATCTCGAGGGGGCTCGGTTTTAGGAGGCCCCAAGCGTCCCTGGGGTGTCTCCCTTATTGGGGTCCAAGCGTCTCGATGGGTCCTATGCTGAGTACGCTTGTCATAATTGTTCGATTTGAAAGACAAATACAACAAGAGAATTTTTATTGAAAATAAGTTTGGACTATGATGAATCTTACTTGTGGTGGATGCAAAGGGTTGTTGGAGTTCCAAGTCCGTGGGATCGGCATGCCGTTGAGGTGCTTCAGCCTATATGTTCCTGACCGTGCAGCTGCTTGCGGTGCATGGGTTGTTACAGTAGAGAGGGTCTTGGAATTTGCAGAGATTCATGGGAGGCATGTGATGCATTGTGGGCTCCTCATGCTAGTTGTTCCTCCCTTCAAGTGATGTTGATGTAGCTGGGGGCTGGGTCCTTCCTCTAGCACCAATCTGTTGCTGCAGAATCCGGTCTGACCATACAGATTTGGAGGGTGTCTGTCAATCTGCAGAGAGATGCCTATCTGTACACAAAGGAAGAAGAGAAAGGCTCGTCAGATTTGCTCCAACTGGGTCCTCCGATGCCTAAGTTAGAGAGGGCTTTAGAATAGCAATAGAAAATATGAAGGAAAAGATTAGTGTGGAGTATTGTCTTCTTTCAGTCGGAGTCCTCTGGTCAGCCTTCTTAACTTGGCCTTTTCACCTCGGTCTCGACCTTCACCTCGTCCTGGGCTTCACCTCGGCCTTGGGCTTTACCTCGTCCTAGGCTTTACCTCAGCCTTGGGCTTCACCTTAGCCTTGAACTTTACCTAGGCATTGAGTTTCACCTCGGCCTTGGGCTTCACCTCGGCCTTGGGCTTCACCTTGGTCTTGGGCAGCTCGTAGGCCAGCTAACCTGCCAAAAGGAAAAAGAGCGGAATAATGGACAAGAGGTTGAGAGCCTCTTACTATAAGAGCTTTGAGTTATGAAAGCCCCTAGCTATGAGAGCTTTTGGCTACGGGAGCCCCTCTTTTTGGATCCTTTGGCCCTTATAATATAGGCGTGGGAGTAAAAAACTGTACCCGCCTATGTTACCACCGAGTCCTGGATTGAGGTCGGAACGCGGCTCAGATGGCCTTGAGGTCGGCCAAAGGCGAGCTGAGCAAGTTAGGCAAGTTGTCGGGCGCCGATCTTCTCCGCGGTTGGCCGGTAAGAGGTCTACTTCCTGGAGAATTTTTGGCGGGGGACTTTCCAATGCCTAAGTTAGGATAGAGAGGCATTAGTGGAAGGAAGAAAGCTTTGGTAGAGGGTGGCCTATGTGAATTGATGAATGTCATACCTGAGGTTCCCTAGACTGCCCCTTTATATAGGAGAGCCTGTTTGGTTGATTACTTGGGCTGACATGGCGTACAATGATGGTCTGGCAATAGCTGGTAGTACGCCACGGCTTGGGAGCCAATCTACATGGACGGCGTACGGTACTGACGCATGCCGAATGCAGTGCTGTCGCAATAGCCAGTCGCTGTCACAATATCTCATTGCCAGAACTGTCAGTCCTTGCGTACGGTACTGACGCATGCCGAATGCAGTGCTGTCGCAATAGCCAGTCGCTGTCACAATATCTCATTGCCAGAACTGTCAGTCCTTGTCGGCAAGTGTTGATTGGCTTCTCGGCTGGGGCCGAAGTTGTTCACCTCAGCTTGGACCGAGGTCGATTCGGTTCGAAGTTGAGGCATCCAATATTTTCTCCATCAAGGATTGTGTTCAAAACATAATAATATAGAGCTCAAAAGTCTTTTTGAATGTTGATTTACAAGAAAGAATAAAGGAGAACCTTGGCAGTGCTCTAAAAGCATTTTTGCCCTCTTGTGTAGAGTGGAGGGCATTAGTGCTCCCAAGGTGAGTTCCCTGTCTTAGCACAACTCCCTCTAAGCACAACATGAGCATGTGGAAGGCGATAAACTGGTCAACTCATTCAGTTGTTTAGAAATAAAGCTTTTAAATATGAAAGTATGGGGAACAAATTGTAGGAAGGTGTGGCGAAGAGAGAGAATATAAGAGAAATATCAAGAAAAAAACTATTGCAATTGGGAGCATCAAGAAACAGCTCAAACATGATCTGTAATTTGTGAGCACGTGGAGCTGGGCTCTATTTATAGAGTCCATTTCATGTTAACCCCAACTTAGGCTCGAATGGCTAATTATGTCCGAGGCCATTAAGGCTGTAATCTTGGGGGTCATGTTGTTGGCCCGCGGGGTGTTGCGGTCCCAAACCTCGTGCCAAAGATTTGCCGAGGGAGATGGGATGGTTGTCGTGGGACTGTCTTTGGGCGGGTAACGCAACTATCCTACTCTAGCCCAAGTCTAAGGCCTAATCTCTAAACCGAAAATAGGCACAAGTGCCTCCCAAACCTTGCGGCCGACTCCCTAAGGGACTTACAACTCAAATGAGCAAATACAATGATCAAAGATATGCCGTAAGACTCTCTTATGCAGTGAATTTGGCCCGAGCCTTGGCCTTGGCCAAGGTCGGCCTCGGTTGAGCCGGCATGAATTTGGCTCGGCGGGTTGGGGGTCTCATCACATGTGTAGATATAGCTGTTAGCTCAATAACACTACCCAAAATCAATCAAAAATGGCAGCAGCCAAAAAAGATAGGCTATCCAAATGTTTGTGGTTTGTTTGTGGTATAGCTCATGGTTGTGACATATCATGAATGTGCATGGTGGAGCCATGCATGTGCGTGTGCATGTGAGCTAACATGCCTACAGGCCCACTTATCCAACTATAGTCTACTAATTTGGGAATTAATAAATGCAACTTCACTTGCACTAATTCTTCTATTATGCGACTACAGGTTTTAAAAAACAAGTTGAACTATTAAAAGCTTTAAAGTTTGAACTTTGCTGACCAAAAATCAGGAAAATGGTTTAACATTATTTTAACATTAAGCATCATTTAACAAGGGATTCATTTTAATCTCTTTAGATTCAAACTATCTCTTTAAGATGCCACCAAAGTGAGGCATTGTTCTATTTTATTCTTGACTACAATTTCCAATTTCCTAAAATAGTTACTTTTGACACAGGAAATTTGGTCGTATATTACAACTATTGACCTATTTTAAGATTTAATTGCACATGTTATGCAATTTCTTGGATGCATGAGTTCAATTTTTCTCTATCATAAGTTGGCTTGTATATTAATTGATGCATTCTGATCAAATGGCCTAAAGATTGTAAGCAGTGCTTTAATATTGTGGAATGATCTACTGTACCTTCGCAGAAGCAACAACCCCATAACTTTCATATTATTAAAGCTGCATAATGGCTAGTTATTGGACTGTTGTAATGGCCTTTCGACACTCTGATACATAATACCAGATATTTTGTGAAATCTAACAGAAGCACATTTGACATTGGATTATGCAGGCAGAGATGATGATACCTGGGAATATTTTCCATGCCCCTTCTGCTATGTTGATGTCCAAATTCTTTCTCTCTGTAACCATTTACAGGAGGAGCACTGCTTTGACATGAAAAATATGGTATGAAAATGTTAATCCATATCAAATATCTGCAATTTTTTTGGTTTTATTTAAGGAATTACTTCAATCTTTTCTTGCAATGAAATATTAGTTTTCTACTAGAACCGATTAAGAAAAGCATTCAGAAGAATGATATAATTCAACAACCTATCATTGGCTGAAATGGTCAGTCATTTGGATGGCGGACTTCTACACCATACAATTTTTATCAAGAATTAAGAAAAGACTACCCAGTTTGGGTTTAGAAGGTTCTGATGTTTTCCATTGTTGAATAAAAGTTAATATTCTCTTTAAATCATATTTTTGTTTTTCTGACAAATTTAACAAGTATTATTTCCATCAGTGGTTATTTGTTCTCAGCTTCTCATCCCTTACTATAGTAGGTAACCTAAGTCGTTTACCACCCAAACATCATTGTCTACATGTGATGAATTGAAAAAATTAAAATGAAAGAACCATATTCTGTTATGTGAATATAACACATATAAGTATTACAACATTTTTCAAGTATTAGGAACTGCATACTTCGAGCAGCAATTTTTTTTTCTTTAAACAATGTTTTTCTGTTATTTCCATAATGGTTGAACGGTCTTATTTTCTTGGTTTGAGCATAAATCCATTGGTTGTCATGGGAATTATTTGAAGGAACATTGAATCTAGTGATTTGTGCAGATAAACAGCAAAAGTTCTTTGAATAATGCTAGTGGTGACTGGAGAGTCTGCAGCATGAGAGGAGGTTAATGAGAAGTTGGGTTTATATTTGGAGTCTTTGGAGATATTGAGGGTTGTTTCCATAATAGGAACCTAAGGGATGATGGCTATCAAACATAAGAACATCTTAATTCGAGATGAAGTTTGATGGTTTAAGGCACTTCTATTTATGGTAACAAAGAGAATAAGATCTATTGGTACAGCAGGATTTACACAGGGCGTTGTAAGAGAACAGATCAATGATGGCTAGAAAGAGATTGAGTTGAAGGTGGCAGGAACTATGTGTCCATATCTTGCTGATCAAGTGTAGGACAACATGATTGATGAAGAAAAGCTTTCAAACTTCAGAGTAGTGGAGATGACTTGAGGACTAAAGTCTTGATAGCAAATTCTTTCGTAACAGGAAGCTCAACATGTTGTAGATGAAGATGCAACTCTTTTAGGAAACAACAATGCCTCCAACAAGATCATTAATTGATTGTTCAAGGTGGATGAGTAGGTGTAGGAAGTCAATTAAGCATTGTTTCTTTTGGGGTCTCTTCCTCCTTATGAGCCTATAGTGACTATGCACCTCTAGAGGAATGGTACAATAATAATGGAGGAGACTGTGACATCTTTGTTGTCTAATAAGATGGGAAAAGTTTATGTTTGACGAGTTGCAATCAAAGGAACCATTGGCGAAGGACAAGGAATGTGGGGAATTGACTATTATGGGTAAAGTGACATGTTTTAATGCAAGAAAGACTGTCATATCAAAATATTCTGTCCCATAAGGAAAGGAGACTTTAAAAGGAAAATGATTTCAACCCAAGCAAGTGTTGCTCTGGAGGGCTCTACTGACAATAATACTAGTGTATCTATTACTCTTGTACTAATGCATGGTCTCGACTTAGGTTGTGTGTTTCGTATGTATCCACATAGGGAATGATTTGAGATATCCCAACCCTATGCCACAAGATGGTTATGATCGGAAATAACAGGTGGGAATATCAAGGTGGTAATATTCAAATCTTAACCAATGTTAGTAAAGCCCCTTGGTTGAAATGGACTTTATCTTCACTAGGTGAGTTTGATTAACAAAGGTTGCAGGCAATATTTATTGAACCGATGCTAGGATGCATACCAACTGGCGTTCACTTTGGCATGGTACATTCCATACCATGCCATTTTCAGGTGTACTGAAATAGGAAGGGAGGGGGAGAGGGAGAAGGAGAGAGAGGAAGAGAGAGAGGGAGGTAGAGGGAGAGGAGGGAGGAAGAGAGAGAGAGAAAGGCTAAGGACTTGCTTGGCAAGGAGTTTTGAGAGCTCTGGATAGGGGGAGAGAGGGAGGGAGGGAGAAAGGGACTCACCTCAAGGGCTTTGGGAAGGGTTTTGAATAGGGCAATCAACAATTAGGGTTTTCAAACGGTGAGGGATTCAAACTGAGAGGGGGAGAGATAGAGACTCACCTCAAGTGATCGGCGAGGGTTTCGAACAGCAGAATTGTGATTAGGGCTTCGAATGACAAGGATGCCATTTATATACTTAACCAAGGTGTGGAGCTGTGTTGATAACTACCTAGTCTGATTTAGTATGTCTCGAACTGGCCAATTTGGCATGATTCAACAATTCTTAGTTGTAGGTAAATGGTAGTAGGAAGATTTATAAAAATCAAGGGTTCAAAGGTCGTGATGGAAAGTGAAAGGTTAAAAATATTGGGTAGTTCAAGTTGAGTTGAGCAATGTTGGATCTTTTGAGGGCAAGATGGAGCATTGTCTTTGAATAAAAAAGATAGAGGAATGTCAAGGTTGTGAAACTAGGGTATGTTTAGCATCACTAGTGATATATAGAGGTTTAAAGCATTTTCATGACATTATATGCACCAATTTATTTTGTTGTAAGCAGAATAAAATTACATCCTTGGGGTAGAGAATGGAAATTGCAAGGGTTTAGATGACGATGTCAATAGGTAGTAAAAACAATGGACTCCTCTTAAAAGTGAGTGGTCGATAATGATGATAGAAATCGTAAATCTACTTGGGCTTAAAACAAGCTAAGGTCGAGAATCTTGGAAATATATCTTTTTCAAAATTTGGTGGCGGAAACCAAAAGTTAATAGAATTTATTTGTCCAATCACAAATGGAAATGAAAGAAGTCAAAAGTATAGTGCAAGGATATTCTCAATGTTGCTGACGAAAAAGTTGAAGTTAGCTTCAAGGTACGCACTCTCGGTATTGGCCCCGTACTGGTGCCACCTTGTCACTATGTTGGTATACTCGATACGCGATACACCCTCCGTACCGAGTATCGGTACCCCCTCCGTACCGTATATTGATACTGAACTGGTATGGTATGGTATGCTCTATATTGTCTAGTTTGGTACGGTATGGCATACCATGGTTAGCTTTGTGTAATCAAAGGAGTGGACCTTGTGTTTAGTTAGGAAAGGAAATAAGGGAGTGATGAGTTTCTACACTTGATAGACACTGCAAGGTGGCCAATAATGCAGGTTTATTAGAAGGCAGGGGAGTGTTTCTTTCATTGGAATTCTCTCACCTCTTTTAGGATGCGTTTTAGCTATGGGTTATGTTCATATTAGTGTTGATGGTTCAGATTTTCCACTGATGGATCCCATGGTCAAAATTTTCTCCATCAATTGCTATGGGAATTGTAATTTCCCAAGTCTTCACATATTCCTCTTATTTTAAATTCTAGAACCCTTCTCATTAGAAGAGTCCAATCACAAACACCATGAGCAGCTCCTAGTCAGCTCCAAAAAGGCCTGTGCTGCAGTGTCTCTAGCCACATATGGGTCATGGATTTGTGGGCTCTAATAACATTTGTAACAGCCTAGGACCTCACCTAGTAGAGGCTAGCCAAAAAGTTATTCCTTGAACTTGTTTAAGTTTCCCATACCTCCCCAATGTTTGGGACTAAACACATGCCTATGCTGGTCCTGTAAGAATATTTTAAAGGAACCATGGGTCTAGGGTGAGCAGAAAGAAAGCAAGGGATTTTTTGAAAGAGGCTAGAGAGGAGGCTGGGGCATGAGAAAGGCTTTGACAGCAAGAAATGGATGTTTTCTATGGAGGCTCTAGTGATCTTGAGATTTATTTCTATAAAAGAAAGAAACTGCAGAAAACTGCCATTGTACTCGTACCTTTTGTGCCTTTGATAGAAAGCAAGCAGGAAGATTTGCTGCTTCTCCTTTTCCTCTTTCATATAAAAAATATTTTTAAGAGACGCTTGCCATGCAATAGAAAAATGAAAAGTTTAGGAGGATAGAGAAATAAAGAACGAACAAGAAGAGTAGAGGGGATGGAGAGAATACTCATTCTACACTTAAGATAGATGGTTTAACCTTGTTTCACATTTTTTTCTATCTATTTATCCCTTCTATTTGAAATCATTTATGATCTATTTACTACTTTAATCTTCCAAGTTTGATGATCCCTATGAAGTACTGCTCTAAGAGACTTTTCTGTTGTCTCCTCCTTATTGTGCCCATATTCTCTTAATGCCTGAGAGGAAAAACACAGAAAACATGGAAGCAGAAATAGTAGTTCCTTTCCATTCTAATCAACTTTAGATGTTTGGATGTCAGATGCTTGATAAGTACCACGCTCCCCCATTTTGAGGTTTGGTGATTTAAGATGGAAACTCTTCCTTCTTTGTTACATAATGATGTTTCTATTAAAACCTATAGGAGATCTTTACATGCAGTGAACTTAAATTATCATGGTCAGGTATTTCTTTTCAATTATCTTCACATGGTTCATCTCTAACCTTATGTCATTGGGTAATCCATACAAGCATGTTTGGTTTTCTAATTTTAATTATTATTGCACATTTCTCCATTCAGGTATGCCCTGTTTGTGCAGCCAATCCAGGGAAGGATATGATTGAGCATTTTATAGTGCAGCATTCACAATTGCTGAAGGTATCATACAAATGCCTAATCTAATTGTTAAGAAGGAAAATCAGTATCTGTGCATGCATTTGAATTTTCAGGCATTTCTCTTTTGCAGAGGAGGAAGTCCCAGAAAACAAGTGTATGGACTAATAATTCGTCTATGGTAGAAAAGGAACCATATGATGTTTGCTCCTTTCAAGTGGCCTCAGCGAACTGCCAGGGTGAAGCTCCACCTGATTCTGCTCCTGATCCACTACTCTTGTCATTTATTTGCAGTATAACTTCCCCAAATATGAATTCTCCAGAAGAAGACTCTGCTGATGTTGGACCTACCTCTTTACATGGTCAAAGGTATTTTCTTCCTAATTTATATTTAATCAGGAAGATATTGAGCTCCTGGAATGTGGGCAAGTCATAAATTTAAAAGGAATATTTTCCACATATATGGTGCATTTATTAATTTATTTTATAATAAATACATTATGTTAATGTCATAATTTAGGGTGAATGACATTGTAATCCTTGTACCACTTAATGCATGCACTGATTTCTGTGGTCAGAAATGCCTGTTTCTATGGCAACAGAGGTATGTGCAAGGAAGAGCTGGGAATTGTTAAAACCAGGAAAGGAACTCCATGAGCCTATATATAGCTTGAACATATGTTAGTATTTTATTCTATTCCAAGCATTCATTGGACGACATATATCTTTTTCTATTGACATAAGGCTTATTAAAGCTAGGAAGGGGAAGGTCCTCCAAGAACTGATAGTGAGGGTTCAGGATCACTTTTAGTATGAAAAACCTCTTGTTATGATGCTTTATAGTTCTTACTTGCAAAGATAAATGGAATGTAGAGAGCCTGGTTAAAAAGATATAATGTCTGACAATATGCTAAGTGGTAGACTCAAAACATCGCCTTCACCTTAGTCTCTATCCAATTTGCTCCATGAAAGTATATGGACTTCATCATTGGTCTTGAAGACTTCGAAGAATTTAACTCTGCCTTCATGGTGGCAGATAGATTCTCTCTGAACTAGCCTGTGCATGAAAGTATGGAAAGCTAGTCGAAATGGAAACCACACACATGTAACTCAAGTATACGGCTGGCTAGCCTGTGCTTGTTTTACTTTGCTTTCATGTAACTGCATGGCATGGCAGGCCGACGCAGGCTGCACAGAGGCGTTTGGCCCAAAAACCCACAGGTCCAGCTAGGCTCCACTTTTTGAAGAAGGTACAAATGCAAGGTGGCCTTGCATTCACACTTCCTATGTGAGACTAAATATTCTCAAAGGTTTAATCTTTCGATTTTTCCTGCTTGATTCAGTGTTCTGTCAGATGGCAAACACTGAAAAGGCCCTAAAATATAGGAGAAAAATTAGAAAATTTATTAATTATTCATGATTTTGTAACAAGATCTTGTAAAGTTATTGTAACAATATAGGACCTCACACAAAAAAAAGCTACCTGGAAGTTATTATTTGAGCTCCTTAGCCCTGTATGAGTACCCAAGATCTATTTAGTGCATAGTTGATGTGGGACTAAACATATGCCCACATGGGTCCTTGTAGTCATAATAACTTATAAACAATTTTCCTATTCAATCTAATATCTAAAGTTTCTTTAAATAATTTCAGTAATTAATGTGTAGTAGAGAATAGGTAGGGCTTGGGTTTGGTATTGCAATATGAGGAATCTTGTAGGAACCTTAGAAGCGTAATGCTTCTGTCATAGTTTATGGGGTCCCTGTTCGAGCTAATTCATGACAAATTAGAAAATAATATGACTGAAATTTTTGTTTTAGAGCTTATAAATTAATATTGATGAAGTTAGTTTTAAAATCATATAGGTTGAAATAGGCAAACTTGGGGCATGCTAGCCTGCTAGGCATTATCCAATGAGTGTTATTGCCTCTCTCGTATCGTGTACATGGATGCTAATGCTCCCAAGGCAAGCTCAGCTCTTCCTTGGCACAGCACTAGCACGAGAAAGGCTATGGCCCGTTTGACTCTTTTAGTTGCCCCAAATAAACTTTCAGAATGATGCAAAAATATGGGAAAAATAGGAAAACAAAATTTGAGTAGAAGTGGGAGAAAAATGTTAAGAAAGCTACTGCAGGGAGTTTTTTAGGAGAGAATGGAGCGATCAGGTCTCTGTATAAAGAATACATGGACTTGGGCTCTAGTTTATATAGTCTAGGTAATTTCCAAAACAAGCTCCAATGGCTAGTCACAAATAAGTGGTTTAAGGCTGCAATAAGCAATTGGAGATTATGTTAATGGCTAACTCTGGAGATAAAAGCCTCATAATGGCTAGCACATTGACACTCCCCTTAACTTGTGAGATTAAGCTAGAAGAAATCTCAAGTAAATCTTGCAGGTAAGGGAAGATAAATACTCCAAAAATCATGCAACCTGGCCCAGCATAGCGATAGTACAGTTGGCCGAGCTGAGCCATGCATGAGCACATGTGCATGTGTGATAAAAGACCCATAGACCCAATATTTCAATTAAATCTACTAGTTGGATGTCGATAATGCAATTTCACTTGAATTAATTCTTCCAGTGTGGGAATAAAGTTTTAAAAGAACAAGCAAGAAGTACAATGGCTTTAATTGTTGAACTTTTCCAACCAAAAATAAGGAAAATTTGTTGAAGTATTTCTAAAAAAAAATATCATATAACTGTTCATCAGATTTAGGGCAGAAGAAAAACTATAAGAATGTACATACACACACACATGCGCACTATCGTAAAAACTATAAGTATTTCTAAAAAATAAATATCATATATCTTTGGTTCTTCCATTCTAACTTGTGCAGATTCACTAGCATTATCCAATTATAAAGCATGATTGAGAATGGCGTATGATATTGAAAACATGACAGATGTCAGCAGTCATGTCCTAGAAAGAATCATTTAGCATAAGTATGTATAACCAGGTGAACCTTTGAAATTGCAATATGGTAAATGTAGAATTGCATATAGATGAGGTTGAGAATCTCTTGGCAGAAAAGTGAACTAAATGATGGAGACTGCTGACACTAAAGAAAATGGCCATCAAAGTTGACATATCAGCGAGTGATGGAAGGGCGAGTTATGGTGTGATCATGTAGAAATTAGGATTATAATACTGTATAAAAGCACGGTGCTAAAGATAAAAAGAGACAATGGTTATGCCTTACATGGAGAGAACGTAGGACAGCCCTGTATGATGAATGTGGGGTGAGGATGGAGCTTGAAGTTAGCTATAATGTGAAATGCATGTAGATAGGATACAGTTGGTGTTGAGTTTGCTTTAGAACTAGCTTAGGACTTTACAGCATGGTTGACCCAATGAAGAAATGCTCCTCTGCCTCGATACAGTTTCAAGTACCAAAACTACAGTAGCATTATTAGTGATGACTTTCAACACTTTCCTGCTCATGCAAAACAAGACTTTAGCATTCGTTTTAGACTTGGCTTTTAGACTTCAAAGCACAGAGCTGTTGTAATAAAACTTTATTTGATTGCTTCTTTCACAGCTTGGAGCCATCCATATCCCATGAAGTTCTGGAGCAGGATTATGAAGAGCAAATACAGAGAGCTGAGTTTGTTCAACAGATGCTTATATCCACCATTTTTTAAGATTCTCTCGAGTCTCCCGGTCCATTAAAATTGGTGGTCAAGCTCTTATTCGTGCTCCCACTTAAAGTTGGTCTCTGACTCATCCGGTGTACAGTCACTATTCCTGATTGTTTATGTTTCGATATAGTGTGCAATTAATTATGTCAAATATGTAACTTTAAACGTTCAGCCAAGACAACAAATGGGTGTATCAATTTCACATTTTGCATCTTGCAATGCAAAAAGAGAACTCAGCCAAACATATATAATAGTTATTGCAAGTTTCCAGATTAATAGCCGTATTCCATCAATTTTATCTCAATGCATGCATATTTAAGACCAATTTTATCCTCCATATTCTCCTGCAGCTCAGAGTTGAAGCATGTTACTGGTCTATTAGGAGGAGTGAATGCAATTTGAGCTATCCAGTGGCAAGGAAATATGTTTCCAGCTCATTTAAGCTGTCTTCCAGATGAGCAGTCTGCAGATCTATTAACTTCTCTCGAATTATGTAAAATTTTTCCGAAAATGAAATGCTGCTGCATTGAGTACCAACATCATCTGAAATTCTACAGAATAGAGCGTCTGTTGTGTGGTTCCTTACTCAAATTTGCTTTCTACCTTATGCTTTGACATGCTCAACACCAATAAAAGCCATCCCATGCCACCATTTCATGCAAGTTAATTTGAAATGAATGCAAATTTTTCACCAATGAGAGATAGGTTTCTCTTCTTTCAACCTGATTGAGGTTTTACTTCTACTAATGAAAAATAAATGGCCGGCATCACACGCTAAGGATAGAGGTGCAAATGGGTTGTGTTGGGTCGTGAGTGACTTTGATCCAATCTGGTTTCTTGTTCGGGTTCTAATTTGGAACTCAGATCCGACCTGATAGAAGATCGGGCAAGGTCAGGTCGGGTCTACTGCTATAATTTTTAACCCAACGGTCATTCGAGTTGGGTCGAGTCCAAAAATTATGCTACTAGATCTACACCGGTCACCATCTATAGCATCTAGAAATAACTGAAAGCCAAAAAGAATCACTTATATTTAGGGCTGTTAATGAGCCGAGCTGCTCGGGCTCGGCTCGGTAAAAGCCCGACTCAGGCTCGGCTCGTTAGTCAAACGAGCCCGAGCCCGAGCTCAATATGAGGCTCGTTTACACCCGAGCCCAAACCCGAGCTTGAGCCCGAGCAGCTCACGAGCCCAAACGAGCTCTAGTCTCCCGCTGAAAGATCATATTTCAGCACCATAATTCATAAAAATCTGACCACATGGAGAAAAATAGCCTGCTATCGAGCCCGAGCCCGAGCTTGAACTCGGGCTCGTTCTGGAGCTCGTAATTGAAACGAGCTTTACGAGCTCAAGCCCGAAACTTGGCTTTGCCAAGCAAGCCTGAGCTCGAGCCCAATACAGAGCTTGTTACCGAGCCTGAGCCCGAGCCCGAGCCGAGCCAAGCTTTCCCAGGCTCGGGCTCGGCTCAGCTCGTTAACAGCCCTACTTATATTATAGGTAATGGACAACATCAGCAATGTTATGTTAACATGAATGGTTTAATATAAATTCTAGTCAACACTATCAAAGATGATCTATACCTCTTAATGTGCATAACCGGATCTTAATTATTTGGATGCTTCTAAACAATATGGCAAATATTATTTCAGGTCCGCAAAGCTCTAATTCTAGGACCACCTTAATTAGTGTATCTCACTAAATGCCAAAAGTATTTAATAGAAACTGAACTAATAGTCTAATACTAACCCATGGTTTTGTGGCATAGCAAAGCCACCTTTGACATTACAGAATACAGGCTATGATGGAAAAAATCGTTGTAATCATGCTGTGATGGCGGTCTGTATAAATTTATTACTAACAAAAAATTTCTTGCCCAATTTAATTCTTTTGCAACACGCTGATCCGGTATCAATAGTGCTGGACTGGAGATATTAATTTATATAGTATGTTGTGAAAATATTGGCTTTGGATTGGGAGCGCCCAAGGATGAAAAGGATGTCAGTTTATCCTACGTTAATTCTGATTTACGCACTCTGAAACCAAAAACTTAAGCTTGGCAGGTCAGATTGAACTTCAATACACTACAAGAAACTTGGACATTAGCGACGCTTTTTTTGGCTATTAGCGACGCTTTTAAGCGTCGGTAGAAACCATCCCGACGCTTTATAAAGCGTCGGTAAAGCGTCGCCTATGCTACAGTGGAAAAAACATTTTTCGACGCTTTCAAAAGCGTCGCTAAGTACAATTTAGCGACGCTTTTAAGCGTCGCTCTTTCCCGACGCTTTAAAGCGTCGCTCTTTACGACGCTTTAAAGCGTCGTTAATTACCATTTGCCAAGAAAATTACCATTGGCGGTCTGCATCTTTTCCTCCATTCCATAGTGGAGATGGAACACAAAGAGAAATATAAATAACCTCCCCGATCAGTACCTTCATTTCATTTATGCAGAGTGGTTGGGTTTGACTATATAAACAGTTCTTTCTTTTTCAGATCCGCCGATGTGGGACTAAAATGAGGTGTTTTTTGGGCTTCCGACGATGTTTTTAACGACGCTAAAAAGCGTCGTTATTTAACAACGCAAAAAAGCGTCGTTAAAAGCGTCGTCAATTACGTATTAACTTTGACGACGCTTTTAAGCGTCGTCATTAGCCGACGCTTTTAAAAAGCGTCGGCAAATGTTGACGGGGAAAAATTTTTGCCGACGCTTGGATAAGCGTCGGCAAATAAGAGTCGGAAATTTTCTTTTTTGGTGTAGTGATATAAGCTGTTAAAGTTGTGAACTAGGCATTGGTATGGTCTCCATACCCTCCTAATAAGGAGAGGTTCCAGTTCGAGTTTTGGATTCTTTCTCCTTTTCTTGCTATAAAATGTTAAAAAAGAAAAAAGAAAAGAAAAGACAGAAAAAACATAACTTACATTTAGAAGCAAGATTTAATATTTAGATGACCTGGCACATTACTTGTTTAATTTACGGAACCAATCCATCATCATTCATAACATTTCAATGCTTCACATTCTCTTTTAGAGAGAGAAAGAGAGAGAAAGAGAGGAAGGGAATGCTGCTACTAAATTGGATCCTGAATTGCAAAAATCTATATCCATATTTTAATTTTTGTAGGCAAGTATACAAGAGAAATATTGAAAAAATTTAGACAACACAAAGCACATCGATACCCCTAAAAGCCCCTCTTGTAAATTAGATAAAGATGAGTATGGTAAAAGCATTGATTTAAAACATAATAGAGGTCTGATTGGATCTCTATTGTATTTAACTACAAATAGACCTGATATCATATTTAGTATTTGCTCATGTCCTACGTATCATTATAATCTTAAAGAATCACATTTAATTGTTGTTAAAAGAATTCTTAGATATTTAAATGGAGCACAGAATATAGATTTATGGTATTCAAAACAATCATCAATAAATCTAATTGGATATTCAGATGTTGATTTTGCTAGTTATATAAGCATTAGTGGTATTTGCCAATTCTTAGAAGTTCATATGCTCATTCCATTGGCATCCATCTTTTTTTTTTTTTTTTGGTACAGCGGCTGCTCACCTTACTCTAGTGTAGGACCTGCCAACAGAATTAGGGACTAAAACTTGGCTCAGATGCAAGGGAAAGGCCCTCCGGTGTGGCCAAAGTATCTCTCCAGAATGTTGCGTAACATAAGATGCAACCCAGTTTGCAGTCCTGTTCGCCTTCTGATATACGTGTACCATCTAAAAGGCGCTGCAATCTCTCAGCATCAGTCGAATGTCGCTTAGTAGGGGACTGCCACCCCCCCTCCATCTTAAACAACGAGCTAAATAAGATGATCTATATAGATTAGCAGAAGAGATTAATTGTCTGTATTCAAGAAGACGAAGTATGCAAATAGGCAAAATCCATTTTCTGGTTTAAAATAAGCAACCAAACAATGGCATAAGAAGTTCAACTAAATTAGTATGTGGGATTGTTGTTGATAGCAGAACTCGTGAAACTTCCAGAAGTAGAGCTTTTGGAAAGTAAAGCTTTTGCAAAAAGTTGTTTACTATTTTGTAACTATATTTCTAAAGAGTTTTGGAACATTAATATAGGTTTGGTAACCAATTTGTGAAACTGCTTTTAGTGTGATAAAATGATAATATAGGTCAATATTGTATAGTAGAGTATAATATAGTGTAGCATGACATATTATTTTATATTAAAATATAATTACCTAGTATAAGATTATTGTAATGTAATATAATATGACATAATATTGTAATCTAATATAATATTATTATATAATACAATGAAATTTATAATTGGAATATAATGTAATGTAATAAGACATAATATAATATAATATAATAATGTGTTATTATATTATTATAATAATATAATATATTATAATGTAATAATTATTATTATATATTAATATATTACTATATAGTATAATATTTTTATAGTATTTGTTTGTGGGCATTTTGATCATCATGAAAATTTAACTAAAGCTAAAATAACTTTCAAATTTTTTATTAAACACTACTATATCATCCAAAAGAGCTTTTGGAGGGCCAGAAAGTATTTTCTGGCTCTTCAAAAGCTTTGCTAAATGGGGCTAAGTCATGATCTTAAATAGGTTTGTGCTAAAGAATGCTAATAATTGTCTTAACTATAAATTCCGAGGTAGCCAAACTATGATTCTTTGCTTGCTGTTGATGATGTTTGGGCAATTATTTAATAATTGAAATGAAGCATTTCCTTTCAAAAAACTTGGTCAAGAAGGACATAGAGGTTATTGATGTTATTTTGGGAAATAGAATTCTCAAAACCCCTTCAAGACCTAAGATAATTCAGTCTCATTTTATTGAGAAAGCACCTGAATGATTTGATCTAATCAATTGGAAACTATTTAGCACTGGGTCAACCATATTATGGAGTAGGGGAACATATAATATACTGACAAACTGAATCAACTCTATTAGAGTGCACTGATCAGAGTCTCGAGATCTACAAGAAACTAGGATATATGATCTTTCACTGGGTGTCTAGCTATGCTAGAAGGCTACAACAATGCAGATTGGATCTCATAGTGATGAAACAGAGGCCACAGGCGTATGTGTTTTCGCTTTAGGATTGAAAACAAGCGGATGCATGCATTTGTTTGGTCAAGCTTATCCACAACCATGATCTTATCTTTTATTTTTCACTCATTGAGATTTGATTTATGATTTTTAAAGTTTCTTTACTACCATTAATTCACTTTATTTTTTTATGGCCGTTTATAACATTTAATATGTTGTAAATAGATTTTTTAACTATTGGATGCCATTACTTTGTCATGAGAATCAGAAGTGTTAGGCCGCTAGCAGAAACAAAGACACCCATCATTGAAAATATGTCCCACCTTTACCACTTTTTTTCATGCATGACCTTAAGGTCCTCCTGTTCAAGTTCCTAAAATCTACTGATGTGAGAAGCACTACTAAGGCACCAACACTACTAGTTTAGTTCAGGCCCACTATATCTTGCAAAGAAGCTGATGCGAAAACCCATGCTTGTGGGGATGGTTAGAACTTCTCTAAGTCTAAAGACTGTTCCCATCACGTCTTGGATCTCTTATAGCAGTCTTCAGCATGATCCAGTTCTTGTAGATACATATTGCTATTCTTGCTGATATACAATACCGTTATGCTGCTACTCTGTACCACGCACTACCGTATACATCATAACTCTTCTTGCTACACACTTTAGCATAGCATACCCAAAGTTTATCTTTATCCCGAGAGATTTGTGAAGCTTGCCTAATATTATCTTGTTTTCCTCATAAATGTCATCACTTACAACCGGATAAAGTATGCTCAGACATCTTGTCATCTTTGATCAGTTCAATATCCCAAGTAATGGATCTCCTTAGGAGAACGGTCTATGGTGCCAAAGGGATAAGATTCTATTGAATTCGCATTCAAGTATTGTTCCTCTGGATCGTATTTTGTGCTTATGTTTTTTTTTCATTATTATATAGTTCCATTGATATTTCAGTAATTTGTGCGCCATATCTGGATTCTCAGAACACAAATTTCTTAGTAAACATTGGTGCGAATCAGATGCACAGGTTAGAGCTACAATTCTATTTAATCTATTAGTCAAATTTTTTATAGCAATGGTTCGTAAAATGTTCCATTGCTTGAGCTTGTGCTGAGTTATGGCAAATGGTTTTTTATATATTACATTTTTCTTTAACTTTTGATTTGTAAGATTTTGGAGTAAGATTTTACATATATATGTCTATTGATTGTTCACTCACTTCCCCAACAGTGTGGAGATTTTGCAAGTCTACCTATGTTTGATAGTCTAAATCATGTGAGAAATATGGATGGGATGTTGCCACCAAGTTTGAATGGATGACCTTGTCCATTGTAGTTAGGGACTTGTTGATAATATGAAGTATATGAATGTGATGGAGATGCCAAGTCAAGCTAATGTCAAAGTGACAACTAATTTACTTTGGCACTTCCTACGTCCTTAAAAAGTTTGGCATTAAGAATCAAAGGGATAAGCCCAATCATGAGTGGTTTATATTTTAGCGTTGGGTTCTCTATCCTAGTGAATTTGGGGTTGTCTGGTTATTGTTACTAGGCCTCAATTGTTGCTAGTGATTACTATAATGCATGAATATGATACCCTAAGAATAGATCTTCCAATGGAATTATTGCACTACATTATAGTACCAAAAAAAATATTTAGAAAAAAAAGGCCATCCAACAATTGCACTTCTCCAAGACAACAGTAATTGAAGGCTTTGGAGCAAATACTGAGCGAACCATATTAAAATGCTTCTCAAAGACTGCCAAAAGTCCTGAGAGCAAGGCAAGTCTTTGGAAAGAGCTCGAAACATATTAATATGAAGTTTCAAGCTCCTAATAAATTTGATGATCCAAAAGGTTGGAATATCTTATGACGATTATGATAATGAATTACTGATCATTTGATTTCATCATGCTTTAGATATTCATTTGTTTTTATTATGCACACATGGGATTTGGTGGTCTAGGGCTTGCATGTGGCCTTCAAGAGTCGCTTGGAGATACACTAGTGTTTCATTTATATCTTAGAAAACAATACAAAGGTGAGAATTCCACCCTTACTGCTGAAGCAAGAGAAAAAGGAAAACTTCAATTTTCAAAATGTTCAATGACTCTTAAAATATTAAAAACTTTGAAATTCCAGGGATGAATTGCTGATAGACTTAGAAACTGGGACCAGCAATATGATAATTATTTCTTGAGACAAATGACAATCTTTATATGCTCCCCTTTCGTGGCCTGAACTCTCCAATGTATCAAAGTGTTTCTTTCTTTCTTTCTTTTTTTCTTTCTTTTCTTTCTTTTTTCCCAATCCCATGCTCTATATTGTTGATTAGAAATGCATCAAGGTAAGTGCAGGCATCTTCAGAAAAACTTCTGATATAACAATCATACATCATTTGAAAGCTTTAAAATGTTCAAAGTAGATGTTATAGATCCTCGTTCTCGAAAATGTTATAGATCCTCAATAATCATGCATAAGAAAAGAAAATTTCGGGGAAATATAAAGTAAAGTAGATAAGTTTCACTAATAATTTTGACTTGCCATGACTGGTAATTGGTTAAAAGTGCAAAAAGTTTCGTGGAATTTTTATTAAATACTAACAATTCTTCTCCATACAACTCTATGCTACTATCAAAAAAAAAAAAAAAAAATTGCAGCCGGGGAAATTGGTGCTCATGCTTGCTTTAAAGCTGTAAATTCATCTTCTTGAGACGATCCGAAGCACTCCTGAGATAGGCCCATTGAGAGAAATTCAAATCTGGAATGAAGCAAATAGAGTACTATAACTGATTAGTTTCAGAAAATGTAATAGTTCATTACCTTCTCATCTTATTGTCAGAGTCTCTACATTGGGCCACTTCTGCATCAGATCTTTTGTCAACATTATATTCCTCTGGCCATTATTTACCAACGTCACATGCTTTGCATTATGGAATGTTGGTAGACAACTAAATGAACGTTGCTGTTTGTAGTAAGCCTGTCATGGTAAGCAAGATACAGAATTAAGTTACTGAAATACAAGCTCATAAATAATCAATTCAGAAGAACAAGAGGAAAAACAACTATGGATTGTTTGATAAATTATTGAATATGTTATTATATTCAAGGGACCATGTCAGAGAAGAAAATTGCAAGAAAATATCGAGAGCCAAAATTCTCCTGAAGTATCTTTTTGTTTTTCCCCACTCTGAAATTAATAATTGTGGGAAGCCCCACTCTGCTTCATTTCAATGAGGGAAGAATGTATTTGTTCAACACTAAGTAAAAAGTTAAGGAAACTATGAATTAAGAAGTGAATATGGTGAACTGGCTTTTTTGCTATCTCAATATGCTGGTATTTCAAGTTTGGTACTGAATATAACAACAGTAAGGTTGGATTGTTGTGCAAGCTTGTCTTCCAAACATTGGAGTTTTGATGATATAAATTAGGGCCCTAAGAAGGTTTCCATTGCTATATACAGTTTTATAATATAAGAAAAAAAATGTACTTGAATCAGATGTCTTTATTTTTGGGCAATGAGATGCTTCTTTCATCGAGATATTATTGTATTTCTGCACTGGTTGAAGGCCAGGGCCTCCATGAATGTTTGTCCAATGCTATTTCAGCAGGCCTGATTGTTTAGCAGGTGCAATGACCACAAGTTGCTTAAAAAAGGATCAACATTAACAATTTTGTCATTTTTAATGAGAAGAAGATCATTGTACAGGTTGTTGCTTTCCCCTGTATTGGTGGTAGAAGTAAAATTGAAAGAAGCATACCTCGAGAGAACTCCAAGACAGATTTACTGAAGTAGCATTTTGAATCGCTCGAAAGACTTGAAGCAAAGCATCCCCACTCTGGTTACAAAGGCTGATATCAATCGACGCGTCTACGAGAGAAGGCTGGTTCTCCAATTCGCAAACAGGAAAAAAACTCTCACGGTAGTCAAACGTTTCTAGATTTGGAGTGGCAACACGAAAATTGCCTCCTAGTGCATAACAATAGTGTAATGTCAACACCTTCAGTCTGCTAAAGGAAATATTGATTGCTTCAAAACTACAGTGGCTCATCGAAAGCTTTTCAAGCAATGGCAAAGCATCAGAAGGTGGTTCGAATGCATTAACAGAATCGCGTATGCCCCGAATAGTCAGGCTCCTCAGCTTGCCAAAATTGACAATGCCAGTGTATTCATCAGCGAACAATATTCTTCTCCGAGATATAGGTGATGAGGACGGGTATGGAAGAGAGGAGAGAGTGAGTTCATCAGCATGGCACCATTGTGCGTAGTTGAACCACCGCAATGGAGATATCTGAATCGATTGATATCTGTTCATGAAGATCACGATGCGAAGCTTCCGTACTGTCTCAGTTCGGAGCCTCAAGACCTTGCGCGCAAGACTGAAGAGGCGCCAGTTTTGGTCGCCGGTGGGAGGGAGGTCTCTTGCATCCAAATACAAATCAGGCATGGACTTCCACAGATTCTTCCATGTTGAGGAGAGGACGCTCAGCTGCACAGCTTGCCTCACCCCGGTGAAGAAAAGTATGTGCTCAAGGATCTCCGATGGCAGACTGCTGAATCTATCGACACCACCAGCCTTGCGGATGTCCATGACTTGTCGCGCCCCTCTCGATCTCTCGATCTCTCGATCTCTCTCTGTGAGCAATACTTGGGTCTTTCTTTTCTTTTATAGTTCGGAGTTGGAGAGGAAGAGGAATCCGGGAAAAACTAGGAAAGTGTCGCAGAGTTTCCAAAGCCCGGAGTGAATCGGTGAATCTGGTTTGCTTCAGGAAATATCAATCAAATTCGGATTCTAACTGTGATGGCAATGGGTGGCCGTTCGTTTCCTACAAAATAAAATCGTAATATCTTGGACTACTAATTTTCCACGTCTCTGCATTGGTTTAGTTAGATTTGCACCAAATCTGAAACCTACTTTAATTCCAACTGGTTCTCTAACTTCTAACACCGCGTATCCTGAACTGAAGGCCATGACACGTGGAGCTGGGTTGGGGTTCTAAAATTAGTTCCATTCTATTTTCGGGCTGATTTTTGATTTTCAAGCTAGGTTAGGTATTAAAATATTATTATACCACTGATTTGATATGTGCATGTAGTTTTGAAGTATTAGCTCCCGAGGAACCCCAGAGAGTTTATTAGATTGCCTGGGTGCGACATTTGTGGCAAGTGACAATTAGATTTTGCAGTATTCATTTAAGATAAATTATGCTAATTGATACTAGGATTCCAAAATACAATGGAATATGAAATTGTGTAATTATATGAAATTTGATTTATCATAAAATTTCTTATAATTGATTGTATGATTGAAAAACTTTTATGGGATCAAGCATATAAAATTAAATTTGTTGCATGTTCAATTATAAGACTAAAGAGTGGTATTGAAATAAAAAGAAGATTTATTTATTTATATATAGATGTATATCACCTGACTCTCAACATGACTATGTATAGATTCAGAATGTGATTACATGACCCATATCACTGGGGTTAAATGTGACTTTATGTCCCAAACCATTGGGGTTAAATGCGGAGTGGACTAAGCCACAGGGGTTAAATATGGAGTGTCTTATGCCGTAGGGGTCAAGTGTGGCCATAGTCATTAGTTATAGAGCAAAAATTGGAAACTGAATACTTGTGTATAGTTATGCGTATAAGTCTATAAACGTAAGTGTAGTTTATTATGAGATTGGATACTTTCATTACTTCGATAATATGTATTTTTATTTTGTTAATTATATTGAGAGATGAAATACCTTATTTTAGTATGTAGATGCTATTGATAGAAAATGTTATAGACTTGTATTGATGTATCATGCTTGGTATAATTTAATTAAGCAAAATTACTCGATATGGCTTGAAAAGTACTTATTACATGCTGAGTTGTGAAGCTCATAATCTTCAACTAGGTTTTTTTTAAGATTCAAAGATCAGAGGCTAGGCTAGTATCGGCATTTTGAGGAAGTACTAGAGGCGGTGTTGTTCTGATAGATTGTAGATCTAGTTAATCAGTATATGCATAATATTGTATTTTCTGGATTGTGTATAAATAACTTAAACACTAGAAGTTGTGGATTGTAAAATTTAGAAGAAGAATTCTGTGTTATAGCTTGTGGTTGGGTGTATGGCATATGTGATATTTTGGTTCAATAGTTTAGTTGTTTTGATATTTACTATTGCCTATAGATGAATTGTATATTTTTTAGGTTATATTGAAATCATTGACAGGAGAAATGTCTTGCATGCTTATAGGGCCAGCCCTTGTGAGTATGGGGCATCTATCATACCCTAGAATTGTGATTCTGGGATCAGGGCCATGACCGTTGAAGTAGTATCGGAGCATAAGTTTATTTATAGGCATTTACCTAGGTCCTAGGATATAACATACGGTGAGTGCAAGGGGGATGGTTATCAGATACTTAGATGGAATTCCTATTTATTGTGGTTGATAGCTTTAAACGTTAGTTTATTTGAGACCTTATAGATATTGCCGCTTTAGTGTAGGTTGGAAATAGCACTTCATTGTGTTAAGAATATTGCCAACATTAATGACAACTTTCATAATGGCAAATTTTCAATTCAATAGATTGATAATAGTGGTCAGTAGGAGAATGTCCCAACCTCTACCAGAAACACTCAGACAGACCAGCAATAGCAGCCTACAATGTTTCAATTTATGGAAACGGTAATTGGAATAATTCAACAACAACTGCAATTTCAACAACAGATGTGGCAACAATTTTTGCAACAACAACGGCAGCTATTGCAACCAAAGGAATCATAGTCATCCAGTGTTGGGTCTCACTCTATGGAATATAGTAGTATTATAGAATTTAACAACTAGGCTCCCCCAGCTTTTAGAGGAACTATGGAACCATTGGAGGCCTAGCACTGGCTAGAGAAAATTTAAAAGGCCCATATGGCAAATCCGGGTTTGGAGCACTGTAAAGCATCTAAAAAGGTCATGAGGTATTTACAGAAAACCAAATTTTTTTTGCTAGCATTTAGAAGGTCTAATAATCCTGAGGTAACTATGATTCTAACTTTGCTGGTTGCATGGATGATATGAAATCCATTTATAGTTATATTTTTATGATGGCTAGAAGAGCTATTTCTTAAAAAAGTTCAAAACAAACCCTCATGGCATCTTCTAGCATGCAGACAGAGTTTATGGTCGAGCTGCAACTCATGTTGTTTAGTTAAAAAATTTTATCTCAAGGCCCATGATTGTTGATTGCATTTCAAAACCACTTAAGATTTATTGCGATAATAGTGTAGCCGGGCTCTTTTCAAAGAATAATAAGAGTTCTAACATATAGAGATAAAGTTTCCGCAGTTAGTGATTTGGTTAAAATGACGTTGTTATTGAGCACATAGAAACTGATGCAATGCTGACGGATCCATTGACCAAAGGACTTAGATTCAATGAATTTGTTAAACATATGAAAAACATGGGTCTATTGGAATCTTTTGATGTACTTAGTTAGTAAGAGGATTATTTTGTTAAACATTATTTAGATGCCATAAAGTATTTTTTAATTATTTTAATGTTGGAATATCACATTTATATTTGTGCACATATGGTTGATTGTAAATGTTGTTTAAATAAAAGACTTAAGCATGAAAGGTGTTGCTTAAGCATAAAGGTGTTACCTATGTTACAATTGATATCATGGTTCGTCTAATATATAAAGGTAAAATTGTGATATAATCTTAAAATTGTTGTAATTGTAGCAGCTTTCATTTGAAAGTATAAAGGAGTTTTATTTGAGACTATAAAGTAGAGTGATAATGAACTTTATATATTTTGATCATGTAAGGATACAAAGTTCACATTACATTCACTACATCATTAAGATCCATATCGATAAGATTATTAGCATTTGTAAGCATAGAAGTGTCTTGTATCAGTAAAAGATATAAAGGTTACTATGATTCAATCTTAGCGGTTTTGTCGAACCGAATTTTTGACTTAAGATATTGTTCATTCAGGACATTTGTATATGTGGTCACATGAGGCGAACTTAGCCCGAAAGTCATTTTCGAATTACATATATGTATACAATAAATATATTTTCTTTTAAAAATTAAAGTCTTAATCAATGTTGCCCGTGTGAGAGCATGTTGAAATTTCTCATAAAGGTAGGCTTCTATTTGATTATGGATCGATTATATTTTAATTATAATATTTATACCTTTATTATTGTATTATACTATAAATATAATATTATATTACATTATATCATATATATTAATATATTATGTTAAATAATTTAATATTATGTTATATTATAAAAAATTAATTTATGCTAATAATTATAATATTTTATATCTTTATTATTATATTATACTATAAATATAATATTATATTACATTATATCATAATATATTGATTTGTTATGTTAAATAATTTAATATTATATTAAATTATTATCCTATAATATATAATGTTATAGTACTATATTATAATAATATTATATTACATTACAATAATATTATACTATATTATTATTTATGTATTAATACATATTATATTTTATTATGCTCTGTTGTATAATACTATATAATATCCTTTATGGTCATTTTGTCATACAAAAGTACTTTCTCAGTTTGTTTACCAAACATATATTAAAGTGCCACAGCACTTTAGAAATGTAGTTACCAAACATCAAACAACTTTTTATAAAAGCTCTACTTCAGAAAGCTCTACTACCAACAGCTCTCCCAAACAGGACCTTAGCCCCGGCCCAAAAAAGGCTCCCTGCATGGAAGGACTCAAAGACAAAACAAAAAGAAAAAATGCTCTCTTTAGTGAGTTCGCCTTAGGCCGGAAAGGCATCAAAGACAAAACAGAAAGAAAAAAGGCCTCTCTTAGTGAGTTCGCCTTAAGCCCCAAAATGCATTGAGCCGCTCTTGGGTACATTACAAGATCTCTATAATTTATACGGATATTATGCTGCCAGGAATGCTGTATGATGCTCGATAAATTTTTTATTGCAGTGCCAATCATCCGGAAACATTTTCTTCTCACTTAACTACGTTAAATGAATCATAATTTGGCAGAGAAGTGGCACCCAAGTCACTGCTCCTTTGTATTTTAGTATGACCTAGCAACCTACCAATTTCTTTCTAAAGGTGAACCAATAGTTATTGCATGTGAAAAGCTAAACGGCAACAGTAGGATGGTCCTGGGGAAACAAAAGCTGGTCCTCCTCATCCCCCACCTCTGGAGTAGAATAGATGATTAAAGCTTTCTTTGATGTGCTCTACCAAAGATGGGGCAAAGGAGCGCTTTCTTTTAGGCCAAACATGTATTTAGAGAGGCTAACGGAGCTGCGGATTAGGTGACTGCCTACGTAGCCATCTACTCCAAGGGCACCATGTGGGCCGGAGAGGAAAAGTTGCCCCGGGCACTCCACGACCTTTAGTTTTTTAACTTTATTAGATATATTCGTACTCATAATGCATGAAATATCTATTTTAACAAAAAAAAAAGAGTGTTTTCTTAGACTTCAAGCGCGAATGAAATGTTTCTCTTGCTACATTTTGCAGATAGCTATTTACCCAGATTCTCAAACACCCTTTTCCATACAATAATGCCCTATGTGTCATCAAGTAATCACATGTTTTATTAGGATATGGTGCACAATCATGTACTTGTTAGGCTCTGATTTGTGAGTAAGATTGTTTATCCTGATTTTTAATCTTCAACTACATGGCAAGTGATGGCCAGAATTTGGTTATAAAATAGGAATGAGTTGTTTAATTGGATTGACTCAGATTAGCCTAGCTAGCCATACTTTCCATAGATTATTTACTATGAGATGTTCAAGTGCCCATTTATATGTCATTGATTCTTAATTTTCATAATAGTTGCGTAATATATATATATGACAGCCAACCTAATTCTTCATTCTTGGCCCTAAGACATCGAGGTTGATTATCATTTTGTTCTAGATCTGTTTGTTAACACAAAGCTTCATGTTAAGATTTTTTTTTTTTTTTTTGTCTAATCATGAACTTGCTAACCTTTTCACCAAGAGACTCTTCTACACAGAAAGATATGGCATGGTACTGCAGTTCCAAAGGATAACTTTGCAAGTTTTTGTATACCATAGATACAAAGTTTAAGCCTAGCCAAAAGACCGGCCATCCACCACAAAATCTCTATTTAGATTTCAGGGCAATTTTTTCTTGGAGTGGCTGCAAGTCCCGGCAGCAAGATTCATGGAGAGTTCAAAAGGACAATATGTGAATTGATCGGAGATAAAGGAAGATTTCTCTCCACCCTCTTAACTTGAATTTCTCACAAAAAAATTTTAAAAAAAATAAAAGAATGGTGAAATGAGGGTTTATGCCTCATTTTCTTTCATTGATAATCATAAAACCGAGATAAATAGCTTCTAGTTATAATAGTAAGATCCTCCCCTATACAATTAGGGTCGGATTTCTCTTCTAGTTCTAATAGGACTTATTTTTCTAAAATAAATATAACTAGTATAAATAAACTTAAAAAAATATAAAATTATACTGGAGGTATATTTCGATTTCTACATCAATTTTGCCTTCGGTTTCTCTATATGACTCTTCTTTGATTAGGAGATATGTCCGATCAAAATCTTTTTCGAAAAACAAACTTTCAGTCTGACGGAATATTGTAGAGCTTAAATGATGGAATTTGGGCTTAATTGTTAAGAGCACCACCTCGTTTAGCAAGTGCTACATCGTAGATCTCGAAAATTATCTGATCTCAGAAAAAGATCATCTTACGAGGATGCCATATGATTAAATTATAGCCTCCGAAAGTTTGATGCATGATTCAGCTTTCTAATATGGTGGATTTAGCTCTTATATCCTGTCCAACCTTACTTGTAATGGCGAAAATGGTCCATATCGAATCTAAGAATTCTTCTGGATCAATATGCAAGGTATATGGCATAGACGGGGGCGGCATGGTCATTTAGGAACCAATTTCTAGCAGGTCGGATGCCAAGTGAGGGGGTAGTTCTAAATACACCCCCCCTATTGCTCAGGACACCCCCCAAAAATTAAAAAAAATATACCCAAACTAACCTTTAGTGTAATTACCATATTGCCCTTGAAATTTTCTCAGTACACCCCCTTCCTCCTCCTCCGTTTCGTGCTCCGTTCGGCACTGGATCGCCGAACAAAATGCTTCTGTTCGGCTGAACGGTGCCGAACAGAAGGCTTCTGTTCGGCGATCCAGTGCCGAACAGAAGGCTTCTGTTCGGCAACCCTCAACCGAACAGAATCCTTCTGTTCGGCGGAGGGGAGGGGAGGAGGGGTAGGAGGGTGGGGAGGAGGCGGCGGAGGGGGGAGGGGTAGGAGGGGTAGTTGGAGGAGGGGGAGGTGGAGGAGGAGGAGGAGGAGGGGGAGGTGGAGGAAAAGGATGAGGAGGGGGGAGGAGGAGGATGAGGGGAGAGGGGGAGGGGGAGGAGGAGGATGAGGAGGGGGAGGAGGAGGAGGCAGAGGCGGGGCGGAGGAGGAGGGGAGAGGGATGAGGGGGAGGCAGAGGTGGGCGGGAAGAGGGGGAGGGGGAGGAGGAGGATGAGGAGGGGGAGGAGGAGGAGGCAGAGGCGGGGCGGAGGAGGAGGGGAGAGGGATGAGGGGGAGGCAGAGGTGGGCGGGAAGAGGGGGAGGGGGAGGGGGAGGAGGAGGATGAGGAGGGGGGAGGAGGAGGAGGCAGAGGCGGGGGGTGGGGAGGGTGGGGGTAATTTAGGAATTTTTAATTTTTTAGGGGTGTCCTTAGCAAATGGGGGGTGTAGAGAGTATTTAATTTTTTTTTTAATTTTTGGGGGGTGTCCTGAGCAATAGGGGGGGTGTATTTAGAACTACCCCAAGTGAGGCATGGGGAGGAAATTATAACTCATGTAAGTCGTCCTTGTTTGATGTTGCAATCAATTTACAAAGATCATTAGCCAAAAGCAATCATACCCTTACCAATTTACAATCATAACCCGGTCGGTTCAAACCCAATCAACCAAAATTGTAGCATATCGTCGCAGTATGATTCCAATCTTACGGCTTCAAGGTCACCAAGGTCCATATATTGACAAGTAATCCAAGCTCTCAAAGTCAAGTAAGGAATAAAAGGTTACTTTCATGCACAAAATGGAGATTCAGTGCACTCAACGAACAATTCTATCTGACAAATCATGCATCTGGACTTCTTGTCATCAACAACAATAGACTGCTAACAAGAATCACAAACATTTAACATAATAAATGATGGTCATGAGGTAATGAAACTGACAGCGGCAGTGCTAAAAGAAAAGAAATTAAGAAACCCATCGGACCAGTGAGCTCCATTCCCCTCATAATGACAGCCATTGACAGTATGAAGTCACAGCACGAGGTTGCCAAATTCATCAAGAAGAAACAAGATAGCCCTTCGAAAGAGCTCCTGGAGGGAGGAAGAGAGGAGCTTGACTCGGCCATGACGACCAGCCATGGCGTCCGATGACTTGCTGGGAGCAAAGTGTGGCTAAACAAAGGCAGGAAAGAAGCTAGTGTGACACCTCCAAGGCATGAGTTTGTATAGTTGGGAAACAGATATAAGAGCCCAAGAAAGAGAAGTAGAAGAGATAGGCATCAAGCTTTCTTTTTCAATGCAGTTGAAGCATTGCTTATTTGCTTTGCAAGCATTCTGGTGCAGGGTCTTTCCCTTTGTCCAAAAGGAAGAGAGGACGGTGGTGGGCACTAGTGGGGATCTCCGCTGGAAAAAGCTAGGCTGTGGTCTTAGAAAACGCAAGTTACGCTCAAAGTATAGCATCTTTTGTTGCCACCCATTTCTTATGGTATCCATATGAGGTTTTAGGTTAAGAGTGTAATGTGGGCTAAATCTGATCGGTCGACACGTAGCGAGCATTTTGAAAAGATTTGGATACGAAAATATTTGAATTTTCACAAGCATCACATATGCCGTGCCAAGTTGGGATAAGAAAATATTTTTGTTAGATCCTGCTGCTAGTCCAGATGCATGTCTAAAATTATTGATGAAAAAAAAAATCTTATTCAGCCTACCATTTAATTAACACGACTTGGGCATGTCTTCTTTCAGTTTTGATTCAATCTAAAAAAAAAAAATCATTTATTAATGGTTAGCTACTAACTTCAATGGAGAAACTATGCTTGATTTCTTAAGGATGGAATTCCTCTGATGTACTTCCATGATACTTTCTGGCCTTGTCAAGTTCATATTCCTAGGTGTAAAATCCCACCTACACATGCATTCCTAAGTTACTAACTCGAATGCCATCCATTATTTTTCTAGATATATAAGTTCCTGGTAAAGCATGGCTTTCCCAAAGTATTCTATTTTTTGACTTTATTGGGTGTATCCGTATCCGTCAGGTATGATCCACCCGTCCTAGCAAAAAAAAAAAAAAAAGAAGCATGGCTTCCAGGATTCCCAAATTTTCAATTCATTGTCTAACTTGAGACTAAATTGAGTTCTAGCATCTTATGATTATTATCTTTTCTTGCCTGACATGACAAATAACTTTGACACTGGGGAATCAATGCATGGTGTTTGACTACTTCTTGATTCGTTTTATTAACATTGCAGAAAATTTGTTTGGGCAAACATTTTTCTTTGCTTGTCTCCTTTTCTAAAATATGATTTAGACCACATGGGTAATACAAGAATCACCATATCAAAGCACATCAAATGCTTGACCGCCACATTTGAAGTTTGCCAAAGAAGGCTCCCAAAACATGGTGAGAGGTAACTGCCAGTACAAAGTTGGCGTATCGACCACGGATGGTTATATTTCTCTGGCTAAGCAGAGCGTCGGCGGAGCTCTTAATATCCCGACGCTTCTAAAAAGTGTCGAAAAGTTTTGTCGCTAGAAAAAAAAAAAATTGCCGACGCTTCTATCTAGTATTGGAAATTTACCAATTTCCTATAGTGTGATGCCTCAAAATTTGCAAAAGTGATTGCAAAAAATAAACAAAAAAAAATCACTCAACGGAACATTATGCCACTATATATATTCCTTCCCTAGGTTTTGATCCATCAGTTAATTAGATCTTGGGCGTAATCTTATTTGGCAAATTGTCTATGGCCATGCATGATATAATTGACCAGTGTGCATGAGGTTGTTGCTTCATCTACCTCAAACAAATTTTTGTTGCAACTAGCAGTGCTTTGTGCATTATAGCCACATTACGGTAATATCAGCTAATTTGCACATCGCTTTAAGCAGCGAGATAAGATTTGCACTAAAAAATCAATTAGAAAATGAACTACATGAAGATGCTTTATTAGCAATGTAACCATGTAAAGAACAAGAAAAAAACAACTTCAAGTTTCATAATGATATGAGATGCAGCTAATGAAAGGAGGGACATCCCAGTTCACATTGTATAAGACTGCATAGCTAACTAAAAAATCTATAGTAAGCTACAAATTCAAACATAACTAGATAAAATCTTGAACTGAAGGCCCTTGAGAAAAGACTAAGAGCTTATTGGTGTGACAGATCGATCGGTATAGAAGTTTTTGAATTCTGCAATGGTGTGTCTGAGTAATACTCCATCCATCTTCATCTACTGCTGTAGGTTTTCCTCTATCGCACCGATTTTCTTTGGTGCAAGGCCTTGCATAAGGTGTGGATGGCTAAGGCCAATAGTTTTTATCAAACTTTAATTTGCAAGGAATACGAATGTACGATATCTACCGACAGTGCCGTTTCCAATCTTCTTAGCTTTAGTTGCACTCGGCCATCTGAGAAAAATATAAATATAAGAATAGCTCTTTATATGTATCAAATATGGACAATCAGGAACCTATTAAGAGAAAGAAGGATAGTATAATATTGAAGAAAGTAAAGAATGTAACGTGCACTATTATTTTTCACTTGTATTTAGGTCAATGCTTGGGCTCCTATTGTTAGTCTCTTTGCATGTTGAGTGTTGGAAATGTTGTCAAGCGTCCAAAAATTTGTACCATTATATAGAGGAGGAAGAAGGTTTCTGAAACATTCTTGCTCTATTTTAGAAATAGGATGGGTTTACTCCTTTAAAAATAGTTTCTATTTTTCTCTATTTTTCTAACCTTGGCCGCTAGCCAAGGAGGCCTCTCCTACCAAATTCGCCAAGTGGAAGTTGGGACATCTTTTGCACGCTTGAAATGTTTCAAACTCCAACATCAACATATGAATATTGAAAATTTAATAGTCAAAAGTATTTATGATATAATGAACAAAGTATTCATACAAAAATATTTAGCATCATTTGATAGAAAATTAGGAACATGATTTGTCGTACTGGGCATACCGTACTATACCAATATCAAACCTGTACACTATGTCATACCAAACCGACACTTGTTACATTGATCCTTACCATACCATACCATGTACCGATACAATAATTGGATGTTACTAATGTGCGATCTGGTACCGAAATAGCGAATCTTGATCATGAGAATTGAATAATTCCTACAAATATTGATTAAATCCAAGGGCTAGGTAAAAATTAGACCGGTAAATACTTACTACTAATTTAGTTGTAAAGCATGAAAAAAAAGAGTAATATGATTATTTCATAATTGTCTAAATGTCATAGTTGCATTTTGATGACTAATATTGGAGATAAGAGCCCCATTGCAGTTTGTGTGCACTAAAAGTTGGTTTGCGTCGTGGAGATGAGAGTGGTATAACTTGCTTTGCAATATGTTAGCAAATTGTTGAATTGGAGGCTCATTTAGTTACAAAATATAATCTTGAAGAAATCAAGCAAAACACCCTTGTCCAACCTCTAACTTATTCATGCGATTAGCTCGAGAGAAGAATGCAAATATATGCCCACTTGAATTGGAATCGAGACCTGATTGAGCGTGGCTCATGCAGCAAACATTTGCAGTAATGAATGCCTTTTGCCCACATTCATCCTAAAGCTCCAACGCTTGCATGCTACCAAAGGCGATGTAACTCAATGTGCATCTCTAATGCAATTCAACATCTGCGTTTGCTCCAAGCAAACTTTTTTGGTTCACGTTAGGAATTGTGAGGCTCATGTTAGGAATTATGACATCATGAGACACATATATTAAGCACCCAAAGCCACAACAGCCTCACATAGGATATGTTTCAACATTCTGATTCTCATATGATTCTAGTAGGTAATTTGGAAGAGGGAAAAAATTAGCATAGGATTCAGTGACATTTCTGGATCCTTAGACATGTAGAGTCTCATTTACGATAAAACCCATCTTTTGCAGCCACTCCAATCAAACAGTTTCTTTTAACTTGCAAGTTTTAGGTGCAATCTTTCAAATAAAAAAATAATAATAACAGTAACAACTGTAGTTGCAGCCTTCCAAACTGAATTTCGAACTGCATCTCAAGCTACAACAAGCAACTTGAGCTACACAGTATCTCCAATCATAAATTTCCGAACAGCTCCTAATTTGAACTTAATGACATGGGTATTAGTAATTTAAAAGGATATTAACATTATTAAAGTCCAAGTAAGTTGGAGATTGACTCTATTTGGACCGTATTTTAGAGATAGCCCATTTTGATAACTAGAGTAGCTACAGTTCAATAAGCTGAGCCATAAAATAACAAAGTTGCTGAAACAGGAGAATCTTTTATTTAAGTTCATCTTAGTGTTGGAGATGTTACTAGGCAACCCATCAAACAGTATTGTTATCATAAGCAGGCATCTAGATGCCTAACTTAGCTTGATTGTAGGGTTGCCGACAAGCCGTATTGGATGGGGCTATACTTCACCTTGACTCAACCCAATTTTCATGTTTGAGTCATGATTTTGGACCTGGAACAGCGCAGTAGTTATTCATTCAGGTCAGCTTGGCCCATGGAAAGGATATTACACTCACTAGGTCATTCAGGACAAATTGGGGTCAAGGATGACGAAACCGACCTGAAATGTCCAACTTTGATTTGGGACCGAGTTGAGTTAGGCTTGTAATTGGGAATTAGCAATTAGCTACTCTTTTATAGCTAAATATATTGAATATAAAATTATTTAAAAACTTGAAATCAAAAAAAAAAAAAAAACTAACTTAAACATAAATTTTCATTCAAGTTACTTTTACTACGAAATTGTTAATTCTTCATATATGAGTTTATAAACTACAATATTTGAATAGATAGATATATTAAGGACATTATAAATAAGACTTTAACAAAACTAATGATGAATGTTTAACTCTGTAATTAAGAGAAAGCAGGTGAGAAAAGCTCGGTTTTTCAAATGAGCACAGATGGATTAGTTTCCATAAGGTTTATCAAAGATATTCATGATGATGAAGGAGAAAGGGTTTTATGGGATTCAAATTTTCAAATCAGGCTAGAGCCGGATTTATTTTTTGTTGACCTAAATTAGACTCGAATAATATATGTCGGGCGGGCCAAGTTGGGTCAGATCGGAAAAATACAAAAGTCAAGCTCGGCCACATATCTTTATACGGATCAGGTCCGGTTTAGTCGGGTTAGGACTGGGTTGGGTCACTAGTTAACCCGACCATTTGTGGGCTTAGTCCAAAATGCGCCTCTAGAGGACTCAACCCATTCACTTGAAAATTGAAATCTTTTTAGCGGAGAAAACCGAAAAAATAAAAGGGGTTGGACTCAATCCTTCCTTCACCACCCCCTTCCATCCCTCGTTCGCTTTCCACCGAGGGCAAGAAGGGAGGCTTCACTCCACTTCGCCTGCGACGGGCGTCGAACGGGCGACGGCCATCGGCGGTGTACAGCAGCTAATCGAGATCCCACAGGCCTCAATGTAAGCCTGCCTCTCCCTCTCTCTAATTTCTTCTTCTGCTTCTTCTTCTGTTTCCCTTTTGGAGTTATAATTGATTGTATCGGGACAAAAAAGTAACTTTAGATATTTTCACGCTGCTGGATTCTGATGATCGTTTCTGCTGTACCGATCGATGATTGATTAATTTTTGTTGTGGATTTTATGCTGTTTTTTAGTCTGAGCTGGATTGGAATTTTAAAAATGTGCTAGAATCGTGTAATAAAGGATTGGGGTTTCTCATTTTTTTGTTATGGATTCTGTTGTTTTTATTATGTTGTGTTCTTCTTTGTTTGAGGAAAATGAGAGCCTTTTTTTTGTGTTTGCATTTTCCTCCTGTTTTTCTCTTGTACTCTGTTATGTTTTCGTGTTTTTCATATTTTATCTCGCTAATAGTAGTAATATATCAGTGTTATTATATTGTCATATTAGTAAAAAGTAACATGTTAGTGTTACTACTATTATTTGCTAAAAAAGAAAAGTATTACTAGTATTACCATTAGCAGTAACATCATGCATTATTTGTTACCGTTTTAGCTTGGGGTTTTGCGGCAAGGATAGTTTATTGGAAATAATGCAGGTTTTAATCAATTATTGAAATATAAGAAGGTATACATTAATTTGTAAATTTTGTAAGAATTTTGTTCCATGGGCAGTCACCTAATTGCTTAGGGCCTGTTTGGAAAAAATCCCAAGAGATCCAGCTGGTTTCACCGGGGGGAGAGAGAGAGAGAGAGTGGGAGGAAGGAAGGGAGTGAGTAGGAAAGGGATAGCGAGATTGCGGGGTTTATGGGGCCCAATTCCTGCTGGATTAGAAAAAACTCTTTTACCTAGGGTTGCTTTGGTTTTTTGGCAACTATTTTGTTACATGTTCATCATTTGAGAATAATTTGGTTGGAGACAAGGATTTAGAATCAAGAAAAGACTACATTGACTTTGTCAAAAATTCAGAAATAGCGAAAATAAATAAAGTTAGAAATTAGCAAAAAACAAGAAATGAAGGAAACATATTTGTTTGTATATTTATTTATGTGAAAACTAGCACAAGGGAGGAAAGAAGATCAAACAAAAACAAATGCACAGTTGTCAGCAATATGTAGGATCATTATGCTGTAACTTATATTTGTTTTTGAATTTTCTATGAATGATTAGCGAAGAAAAAAAAAAATCATGGATAAGTGAATACTTGATTATTTTGTGTCTGCAACTGGCTCAAAGAATCTCCGTCCAATGGGAAATTCAAGAATAATTATATCATTAAGAGAACAATTTTAACTCTCGCTGACAAATGAAAAGTTGGATTTAGAGGAGACTCAAGCCATAAGTTTGACCTCCTTGATGCCTTTGGTCTCGACTTCTTTCATACTGATTTGTGATCCATATCAATGTTGCTAATCCAATGGTCCAATTCTTCTTAAGGATCTCCAGCAAGGTTTGGATCGTTTGGTCGGTGGCATTGTCTCCCCCCTGTCAACATCCTCAAGATCAGCCACCCCACCTGGAGTAGTAGGAACTTATGGTTGGTGTCACTATTAGGTTCTCAAGGCCATCCCTCTCTTTTCCATCTTTCTTTTGCTTGTCCAATGGCCACTACATAATGGTAGGATATCAAGATTGCCTTCTATCTTGTATCGTTCCTTAGGACTAATTGATCCAAGATCATAAAGACACTTGAGCTATACAAGTGTTGTTGGTAGTGGTAGTGCCACTGCTAGGGCTACCGTTTCAGAGGTTAACAATAGGCAGTAATGATGGTGTGCAACTCGGCTTGTGGAGAGAGTTGGGACAGGAACACGGTCACCAAGATTGTTAAGGGAGGGTGTCGGTGTTGGGGTGGGGGGCTGTAGCATATGCCTCCAAACCTCGGAATACTCCCTAGAGGAATTGAGAGGTGGGGGAGCATGATGGTGCATTTTACGCCCATGAATTCTGGAATTCAATTTATTGTTAGTTTCCTTTTAAGTATTAAGGAGTCTTTAGGAATATTTAGTTAAGCACTTTTCTTTAATGACAAAAGTAATCCTTTTAAAAATAAGAGGATATGCTTGTTAAGCACTTCCTTTGGGATTCTTCTTAATCTTAACCCTGTTGATTGGATTTCTATTTTTTCCCTCCCATATCGTTTGAAGGAAGGTCCTCCCTAGATTAAATTCAAACCCATGCATGAAGCCAAATCCCATGTTGACCACTTCTATTATATCTCGTGTTGTGGAAGTTTCTAAAAGAAAAATTCAGAATTAAATAATGGAGCAATCACTAGGAGACATTTATTCAGATTTGTACAATAGGCAACATGGAGAAGAAGATGAAGAACAAGTTCAGTAATTGAAAATGAAGCAGATTGCAAGGCTTTGTGTATCACTAGGCCACTACTTGGCACAGTTTTTTCCCAGCTAATATTATATTTTTAGTCCAGAGCTTCTGGTTCTAGTGTTATTGCATCTTTGAATTCAAAATTGTTGTATTTTAACATGAATAGTCAGTGTCAAGTAGCTAGGAATTCATATGCGATGTGCATTTTTTTTGTTTTTCATTACCACCCACTCTTCATTGGGTGCATTTATTTCATTTTTGTTTTCCTTTTTTACAAGAAATACTATGCTTTAGATTTCAAAAAAAAAAAAACAATGGACTTAATGTCATGCTCTTTTCATGTTAATTGACTGTAAGATTTTAGAAAAACCAAACTTTCTGAGGTTTTGATGTAAGAAACTGAAGTTTAAATAAATTGCAACATGATCGGTATCTATCTCCATTAGAATTGTTTAACAATAATAATTTATATCTTTGTTCTTTATCATTAGTTCTTATTGTTGCCCTCCTTGGGTATTTTCCGGGTTCTACCACTGGGGCAAAGGATAGCGAGGAGGTTCAAGTGGTTGGTGAGGTTGGCAGAGTCGAGAAGTGGTTAATGAGGGTGGAGGATTTGGTAGGGAGGTTAGGAAGGCAATGGTTATGTAAAGAACAAAAATCTATCTATCTATCTATCTATCTATCTCTATATTTATATATATATTATTAGTCCATCATGATGGAGTTATCTTGGTCTTTGTTGAATTGGTTAAGGTTTAATTGATGGTTTGAAGTTTCAACTGAAATAGATGGATATTAGATAAAAGTTAAAATAACAATAAAATAAAATAAAACTTGTCATATATTATAAAAACTAAAGAAAAGTGGCAGTTCAAAGAACAATTAAGAAATCTTGACAGAAAAGACATGGCAAAGGTTGCAGGAAAATAAAAGAATCATCTAAAAGGTATAAATTAATAAAATAAAATAAATTAAGAATATAATAAAAATTCAAACTAAAATATGCAAATAAATGACAAAGTAAAATATATTAAACCTAATTTGAAAGTTAGGTCCAACCCTCCACCGCGAAACTATGGAACAACATCATTTGTATTGAACATGGTCCAAGCAAGCTTGAGACTACATTTGAGCCTAGTATAACAACTGTACATGGATGCTTTCTTTTTCTGTGTGTTAGAGAGAGAGAGGAATTGTAGAGAGGGAATTAAAAACATGCAATGGATTAACTTGTGGTGTAGCCCAAACATGACCATCGAGGAACACCAAGAAGTCAAGATTTAGAGGGCTTTGGACATGGAGGCAAACAAACATGCCAGCACCATTATAAAATGGGCAAAGATTGGATAAAGACATGGTTTTGCAGTAGAAGAGAGCAAAATTGGAGAGATCTTTCCCTAAACAAATGCATCGATAAGATTTTAATCGTATATAAAACAAAAAAGGAAGAGGAAGGAAAGTGGTGCGGACTATGTAGGGGATAATTAAGATTGGGCCCATGTGGGGCTAATATCATATATCTATTGAAAAGCTAAAAATCTACTTGGATAATAATATTTTTATTTAAAATAAATTTCATTAAAGCTTTGTGTGATAAACCTTTTGCTTAAAAATTGTGCTTGGTTTCTTGTTAATAAAATTTATTGTCCATATCAATAAGCATGTAGTCAAGTTGATTAGGTTTGGAAGTTTCCAATTGAAATTTTTCTAAAAATTGGGAAAAAAATTGAGCCATTACTTTTATAAAAAAATTGCAATAATCTACAGCAAACATGTCATTATTTTATTGTTCGATTAAGTAAAAATATCTTGATAACCAAATTATAAAAATAATACTCCTGCAAGAAGATTAAGATTTATCAATTTGGATAAATCTTATATATTTGAAATATAAAAATATTATAAATACTTTTTACAATATCAAACCATGGACTGTGGACTTGAATTATTGCTTAAGTTCTTATTTGGTAAATCATTGTGATGGTGAATTTGGTGATAGACTGATTAGTCATTACAACGTGTTGTTAAAGTCTTATGATTCTTGAGTTGGACGTTATTATCTGGGATCATATTGTCCCTAAATGATCTAGATCTCATCCTTTGAGCAGGATCAACTTGGAAAATATGATCTAGATCAAATATTATGAGTTATTTAGTCCCTTGAATCATAAGATCCAGCATGATTATGTTATTTATCTACTATTATCATGTGCGAGCACGTTTTCTATAATTATTTTACTATTTCTAAACTGTTTATCATAATAAATCTTGAATAGTAAAATTAGCCTACTATTGGAGTTCATGGATTTACACATAAGAGTGAAATTTTCAAATATTTTAAAGCCATATGCTATAATTTTATACCTTTTTTAAAAAATGTACTACCTAAAAGCATATTTATTTTGATATATAATATGTTATTTATCTTATAAATATCTTGAATAACTAGACACAATTTTTGCTTCATTAAAGCGCTATATATAGGCTTTTATTTTGGGAAACTAAGCTTCTTATATGTATGGCTTTCTGTTCTACCCTGATCTACTTCATAGTTTACTTATGCTTCTTTTTTCACTTTTTTTACATTTTAAAAATTTTGCAAGTAATCAGAAAAAAAAATTCTTACAATCCAATCCATGATTTGATCCAATCTGATCGCCCCTCCGTTTGCAACTTGATCCCAATCTTAACATTGGTTATGAAGTTGTACAATGTAGGTGGGAAAAAAGGTCCCAACCTATGGAACACTGAACAACCTCCTTTCCCTCCAATGACCTGACCGTTTCTACTTAAATAAAAATTGCATTGGAGAGAGGTAGTCTTGGGAGGCCTTAAGTTAGAGCGGAGAGAAGAACAGCAAAGATCAAGGATATGGTATTCGTGCTGTACAGATGAGAGAAATGAAATAGAAAATGCTGTGGCAACATGTAAAAGCTACCATAAAAGAGCCCCAAGAAAGACTGTGGTCATAGCTCGGGTGAGCAACATCAATCCCAATTGGCTTTCCCTTATAGTTGATGTCTTTTTCTGGGACCTTTTGCATGTGTCTAATGTGTTTGTCAGTAGAAATCACTTTACTTACTACTGCACCTATTAGAGTCAAAACCAAGTTATATTTGGACATAAGCCTAAATTAGATAGGGTTCAATTTTAAAGTAAATCTTTGAACTAAGCTATGAAGGGTAAGTGATGGGTTTTCTTTATGTAACATGTTTTTTTCTTTGTTTTTGTTGGGTTTTTTTTTTTTTTTTTTTTTTTTTTGGTGGGGGGGGGGGGGAGGGGTTCAGAAATGATTAGTGGGAAGGTCTGGGTTATAGGAGATCTTTTTCATGGCTACAAGGAAACACTGCATATTGTAGTTTGTCCAACTTTGAGGGGTTTTGGTTGCTACTGGCCCTGCTTTGTATCACCCCTGATTTCAATTGTGGAGGTTATGACTTTAGATAGAGTAGAGGGTTAGTATTACCTCAGTAGTTTCCATATTTGTGTTGTTCTTAAATAAGGGTGATAATCTTTTCATTTTTCTTTCTAAGGAATTAATTTAATAAGAGGGGGTTGAGATGGAAAGAGTAATTAGTTGGAGATGGAGAGATATTAAGTTTAGGGTGGGATCTGTTGACAGAAAGGTCGGAGGAACCGGTACCAGGCACTGTACCGGTTCTCTGGCGGGACGACTCTGTATAGGTCGTGTCATGCTTGTACCGAGAGAGGGGACCGTGGGAGAGAGAAAAAGAGAAAGAGAGAGGGAAAGGGGGAGGGAGGGCTAGAGGAGTGCAGGTAGAGGCCTTTGCCGGCCCGTTCGAAATAGGGGCAGTGGCCGTGGCCTTAACAAATTTTGCGTTTTTAAAGTGAAATCAGCGAATGTCTTGCCGACTTCATTTAAGCGATTTGCCGACTTCATTTAAAAATTGCGAATTTTTTTAAGGTCGCGACCGGACACTGTTTTGTTCGAAATAGGGTCAACGGCTGCAGCTTCTCTTCCTGCAGCCGAGGCCAGCCTCCGCCAGCCTCCGACGACACTCCGCCGACATCCTGCCCTCTCTCTCCCTCTCTTTCCCGCTAGTTCTCTCTTCTCCTTCTCCTTCTCCTTTTCCAGCTCCGGCAACGGGTTCCATTTCTATTGCCGGAACTGTACCGGTGAGCTACCAATATGACTCGAGATGGCCAGAATCGTCCGGTTCGGGACGGTTCCGCCAACCCTGATTGACAGAAATTAGTGTCAAGGTAGATTTGAGATCTAGAAATCCATTAAATTGAGGGGAATGTGTCATCCATGAGGAAATAATGAAGGAAAATACTGGAATATGCTAGTCACCGTGGTTTCAAACACTGTCAAAATGGGACGGTACGACTAGTACCATACATTTCCAACATGAAATCGATGCTAGTATGGGATTGGGATGCTGAAACACTATGTGCCAGTCATGCTGGCTGCACCAAGCTGTACTAGTGCATGTCGATGGTGCCACACTGACCCTACCAATGCATATTATAGTTTTTTATTTTCTTGAAGCTGTCAATTTCAGTACATATTATAAGAAACAGTACCATGCCGTTCTGGTGGAAACATAGGTATGAGGTTCAGTGCTAGTATATAAAACCCTTTTAGGCACCGAGGGCCTATTTGGATGTTGGTTTAAATTATTCTGCGGATAAATCTTAAAATCTCGAGAGTTTTAGATGGAAGCAAGTGCATGGAGGGGAGTCCAGATGTAGTTGAGGAGGCTCCTAGGTGGCTCACTCCAAAAAATTAGGGATGCTGACTTTCCTATACAACGTGATTTAGTTCATCTGAGGTTTTTTAAGAGAATTTGGATCCAAATTTCCTGAACTTGAAGGAATGCCTCCCTTTCCCTGCTAACTTCTTCTCATTGTATATCATATTAGGAATGTTTCATGGATAATTTGTGCGGGCATCCAAACTATCGCCAAGTTGTTTTAAAATTGCTAAATATAATGAATTTTTCAAACCACTGAAAATCAACAAGTAAACAATATTTGTTTACACTTTCCAACATGGAATAAAGGGCGGGCCTTATTGTAATGGTAAGGTTGCTCCATCATGGCTTAGGTGTTATGGGTTTGAAACACAGAAACAACCTCTCCATATATGGGAGTAAACCTGTGTATGTTTGGCCCTCCCCAGACCCCATGATTGTAGGAGGCTCATGTATTAGAATGCTCTTTTATCATAACATGAAATATTAGTATAGTTTATGAATTTTATTCATATTCAGTATTGACTTTAGCCTAAAAGTTCAAATCTATAGAAATAAAGAACCTGTATGACCTAACATACTCTAGAATGTTTTGATTTTTTTTTCTTTTTTTCAGAAAAGCTTCTTCTTTGGATATTTCCTTGCCCTGAACTATTAAAACGTGGAGTGAAAATGCTGAATTGAAACTCAATCTTGATTGAAAGGAACCAAAAGTGAGATTTCAAAACTTGATGTAACCCAATTAAAGTCAAGTTATTTCAAGATTAGAATCTAATGGCAAAGATATAATTGCACTTTTTCCTAACTTTCGACAGTACATATCTAAGTGCTACTTTCAAAAGGTTTGGATGCAGAATGCTCTCCTAATTTATATTTAATACCTCAACCGCTTATGGCCCTGGCCCTGAAGTATATGTGTACATACTTTCATTATATACATATGTACATATATTTTCATACATACATGTGTATATGTATGTATGTCATATCTATGTATGAGTTAGAAATTTTTGGGTTTGTTTTACGTAAAAGGTGTAAGTTAGTGATTCCATCCTGCTACATATGAGTAACCAAAATGCTTTAGGGATTCAATTACAAGTCTAGCTGAATAATTCTGTTCTACCACCATGTGTTTTAGATTTGTAGTTCACCAGTTTGACATGTATCATATCACCAGTATGTGTCAGCGCTGTAATTTGTATGCAAATCAAAGGTATGGAGGATATGTATTTATGTCTAACAAAGCTGTGGTATAGCAACTACGATGCAAATAAAGTGGTCCCAACCGGTACATTTTATTGTCTGACCAAGCTCTCTTTCCTTTTCTGGGACATTCAGCTTGGCTTTAGCTTTTAAATGGCATTAAAAAATAAAGAGGGGCAAAAGATTATGATAGGATTAGAGACAATAGAAGTACATCAACTACAGGGCACTTAGGTATTTAGATGCTTAACACTACCAAATGCATTTCTTGAAAGGAAAAGTAAGGGATGACATTTGATCTCTAACTTGCTTCTGAGGCTCTAGCCTACTATAGTTAATCTAAAGTATCTGGAAGGCCCCAAGGTCTGCGATCTGCTTCTTCTGGATGAGAGGACGTGGAATGTTGATGCTGCTTGGTGCTCCTTCAGAGATCAATTGGCAGAAAGGATCCTGGCTATGCCGATCCCTAGGCAAGGGATCGTGAATAGGAGGATATGGAGGATGACCGCTAGATTGAAGGTTAGAGCCGGTATCTTTGTGATCTTTACAGAGCCGAGCCTACTAGGCTGATTGATGGAGGTTGGATCTGGAAGCTTCGTGTTCACCCTCGTGTTGCTTTCTTTCTCTAGAAAGTGGCATGGGGTTGTCTTCCTACCAGAGGTATTTTGTGCGGTAGAGAACTAAGGCTCCCCATTTCTTGCATGGGTTGTTCGTCGAAGGAGTCTATGGCTCATGTGTTGTTCCACTACCCGACGACGGCTTGGGTGTGGAGGTGCTCTAGGATCAATCTGACATTTTTGCAGCAGACGGCCTCGATTGAAGCTTTCTTGGGCTTCCTAAAGAGAACTATGAGGAGGCCAACCATGATCCCTCTAGGTGTCAGGGCAGCCTACGTTGCCTACCATATCTGACTTAATAGGAATACCCGAGTGTTCGAGATAAAGATAGCATCATAGGCATGTGGTGGATAGGGCCTTACTTGATGCAGCCCAGATTATTCAGCCTTTATCTACAGGTGAACCTGAAATAGCAAGGGACATCTGGGACTCCCATTTGGCTTTTGTAGCGACTCGGACAATCCTCGTCTCCTGGGAGTCCCCACTCTCGAGTTTTTCAAGGTCAACTTCAATGGGAGTGTCTGACAGCGGACACAAGGTCGGAGTGGGATTCGTGATCAGGGGATTTTGACTCTAGATTGGTGGCAGTTGGCGGCAGGTACATTTATGATGTCTCAGTTCCTAGAGCGGAGCTGAGGGCTGCATTGGAGGGTATCACCTATGCAAGGAGTATATTGAGAGCTGACAACATCCAACTTGAGAGAGACTCGACGACGGTGGTTGGCTGGATTCATAACTCGGCGGGAGCAAGTGACGAGCATCCGTTGTTGCAGGACATCCGCAGGCAGGTGACGGGTTTTGCCGCCTTTCGGGTCAACCATGTGTATTGGGAGGCGAATAGGGCGGCTGACTAGATCGCCTCCTATATGGCTCAGCATTTTGGTGGTTGTTTGTGGGATAGACTCGAGGCTACCTCTTTTCCTTTCCGTCTTATTGTATCCTCTGACTTATGTGGATATACTCATACTAGAGTTGTATGATCTATCCGTATTATCAAAAAAAAAAGTAATTACAATTTTAAATATGCTTACTGAAATATAAAAAGTTATCAGAATTATGTTACTATGTTTCTTGTTATATCCATGTTACAATAATAGCTGCAAAAGTAGAAACGTTTATAATATCTTTGTTGTGCATGAGATAGAACTATTGATTGATTATATATATTTGACAACAGAAGGCAATACCTTTGTTTTAAAAATAAGAAAAATATTATGTTAATTTGAAAAATATTAAATAAAACATAGTATTTGAATTAATTAAGTTAATCAATGGAAAGTTAAAAACAACATAGAATAAATCTAAAGAGTAACTTTTAATTAGAGACCACATGTAGAAACCTATCAATATGTCAGTGATCTTTTGTCACTTCTCCATCCTTTTTGCAATAGAGTTAGTGTGGATTTATGGGGTTATAGGATTCACATCAAAAGAGGAAATACCAGCTATATTGCATGTTTTAGATTTTTCAAACCAATAACATTGGTGAGAGATGGCCTGCATGGAGCCATCTGAGCAAAACTTGTAGAAGAATAAAAAATAATTTAGACAAAGATTAAGAATGGATGCATTGCTTCCTATAAACTCTACATCTACTTGTCTTTACAAAATCAGTGATTAGGCTTCGGGATTATCCTCTCGTTCCTTTGTGAATTAAACATGTCCCATTCTACAAACTTTTTATTAAAATTTTAACTGAAAATCATCATATCAGATCGAAGACTCATTGTGAAGAAGGTGCTGCACACGTAGCACTTGTCCTAATACTAGGTCATTATCTTATCATGCAATAGCCATCGGATGGTGTACTTGCAATTGTTTCCATAGAGGTTTGAGGTCGAAGATGGATCCAGATCATTAGATGGTTACAGGACCAGATACAAGGTCATGGTCTCCAAGGAGAGAAAAACGGTTATAAAATGGAAGGAAAATGAACAGTAAGATACCCTCCAACTATGCAAGATGGGATATGAGTGGCTGGGGAGAGGGGCAGTTAGATGGTTAGGAATTGCATTACACTAACTTGATTCAATTTCGATTTGTACCAATCCAAGTGGATTTTTAACTTGGATAAAAAAGTGTATAAGTAATAGTAGGTGCCAAATAGTGCAGTTGTTAAAGTCATTGGGCTGTGGACCCAATGACCTAGGTTCAGATCCCACCTTTTCTAGTTAGGTGGGGGGTATCTCCTTCCTTTTTCTTAAAAGGAAAAGAAAAGAGAATATGGAAATAATATTTTAAAATATAAAAACTAAAATAAATATAAAACATTAAGCATAAATAAAAATACTTAAAAGTTAAATTATAGATGATTTTTTTTGAAACACTAATAAAACTAGAGCTGAATTATAAAATGAAAAAATTATCCAATCATCAATATAATAAATAAAAACATTTCAAATCATCACTGATGTTAATAGTGATTCTTCAATCATCCAACAACTAGTACCCATTTTTAATCCTAAAGAAAATTTGATGTTCAAAATATAAAAAGAACTAGGTGAATAGTCCCATTGAGAAAGGATAAACAAGAAACATTTGAACATGTGGTTCTTTCTTTTAATGCGAAAAAAGAGGAGAAGAAAATAGGGTAAGGGCTGTTTGCTGTTGTTTGAGGAGGAAAAGAAGAAATAAACTATTAAGAGACCGAAAGAAAGATTAGGTTGCTATCCCCTGGAGGAGGAGAAAAGGAGAGAAACAAATGCAGAACTGGGAGGAGGGGGGTGGGGAGAGGAACTAACTGCAAGGATCCAAACTGCCCAAAATATTGCCTTTTCTTCTTTTCTTTGCTTTTTTTTTTTTTTTTTGAGATGAACCCAAGAATGTTACATGAGAGCTTGAGCTTGATCTGATTCTTTTTGAAATTTTGCAGCCGTGGATCATGCTGTGATTGAAAGAATGTTGGGTCACCGAATCTCAGAAGGGATCCAGAGCCTCTTCTGATCAGATTTCTTACAATCTGATCTGCATCATGCGACTCGTGTCCAAAATCATTCATTTTTTTTTAAACACTGGTTCTGATTGATTAAATTAAAACTGATATTGTATTTTAAAATAGGTATTCTGGTATGTCTTACAAAGAAGAAAAATAAAAATCTGGTATGAGCAAAGTCCATTTAACTTGGGTGACTATCGTTGTGACTTCAATGTCCAAATTAGCTTAAAAAAAAAAGAACTAAAGGACATGATTTCTTTTGGACAGAAATTTATTGGTACTTTATTAGTATGGTATAAATCTATTGATGGTCTAAGAACTTTGTTACTCTTTAATTGGGACGGTGGTTGCCTTACATAGTCTGTGTTTTCCTGCATGAGTTACCTTGTTATTCTGGTTTTTCCGTTTATTACTAGTTTGACTAGGAATCCACATGGACCATTTTTATTTTATGTCTCTGCCCTTTTTCATTCTCTTTTGGCTAGTTCCATGTGGCTTCAAAAACACCCCATTCTGGAGCTAAAAAATGCCTGCTTGGAGATTCAACATGATAAAAATTATACTTTGAATCAATTGACTTTGCTGCAATCTATAGATCATGTCTGTTTGTGAAGCTTACATAAACCTAATACTGTTGCTGGTATTAAGGAAACTGAAATGTGCTCAAAGTAATGCTTAACAGTTTGTTTAATTATAAATTTATTGTTAACAGTTGATAATAACATTAGGAATTCTAGACAGACCCAAACTTCTTAAGGAAACTTGAACAAACACTGAAACTTCGAAAAACAATTAAAACGAACTATGATCTGCAGAATCCCTGTGCCACTTTATAATGTTGTGCATTTTGTTTGTTATGGTGACAGAATTTTGATATTCAAGGCCCAGTTAATGGAGAAACTTTACATTCAGATGAGACAAGATATAATTCATTATATGCAGCTCGTCATGTTTTCATAAATAGAAATTTGTAATGATAGATTTATTTATTTATTTTTAATTGAGTTGTTGACATGACTGCTTGTTGCTTGCAGAAAAGTAAGCTATTGTCAAAATCCAAGTTTAGGAGAATACATTTACTCTGCCAAAAGATGGATTTGCATGGGCATGTACCATCAGCATTTGAAAGACAGCGTGTCCAGGCTCCTGGGTTGTTGCGCAATGGCCCTTTTCATGGGCCTGCTCCTGCTGTTCACCACCCTTTAGAGCCACTACCCCGACCGGAGCTCCTGGAAAATAAGATTGCAGCTCAAGCAGCTGAAATGGAAAGGCTTGTAAGGGAAAACCAAAGACTGGCAGCAAGCAATGTGACCTTGAGAGAGCAGCTGCTTGCCACTCAGCAAGGATTGCAGAGAGTGCAGGTTCATATTGGTAGTTTCCAAACTGAAAGTGATATCCAGGTCAAAGGATTGTTGGAAAAGATTGGGAAACTGGAAGCTGATATCCGTGCTGGTGAGATGGTAAAGAACGAATTGCAACAAGCACACTTGGAGTTACAGAGCCTAATTGTTGCAAGACAAGAACTAATCATCAAAATCCAGCATACCACAGAAGAACTCCAGAAAGCCTCCCCAGACATCAAAAAGTTGCCTGAGATGCATGCTGAGCTGGATGGGCTAAGACAGGAACATCAGAAATTACGGTAAGCAAAGTGGTTCATGGCTGATTTTTCCTTCAGTAATTTTTCTTCACCCTACATTTGCCTTCTCTTCTTATAGTTCTAGTGATATCACTAATTTTTCCTTTCATCTTTTGGGGTAAGTGGTGCTTTTGAGTATGAAAAAGGTGCAAATATGGAGCAAGTTGAGAAGATGCTTGCAATGGACAAGAACCTGATATCAATGGCTCGAGAAGTTGAGAAGCTACAAGCTGAGGTGCTAAATGCTGAGAAAAGAGCACATGGTAGCGGTCGTTGTGATTGCTTCTGTTTTATCCACTCCCAATGGCTTTACTTTGTGTCTTTTCTTCTTATTTTTTTTCCCTGCAAAATCGACCCTCCTTCTGAAACTCTTCTAATTGTACCACTTTCTGCTTTATGCAGCACCGGACTCGTATGGAGGAAGATATGGTAGCCCACATCCTGTCAATCCATCTGCAGGGCAGGGTAGTGTCTACCCAGAATGTGGTTATAGGCAAGGTGGCGGCTATGCAGACACTGTTTACAGCCATGGTGGTGGCTATCCAAATGCTGGCATTGGCCATGGCGGTCCTGCCAACTATTCTGGAGCATATGGAAGAACTCAGGCTCCAATCACTGGTGGGGCAGCAGGAGAGCTATATGATGCGTATGGTGGTGTGAGTGGTGATGGGAATTCAGATGGTTACAGGAGCATGCAGATCCCAATGACTGGTGGGATGGTAGCCAGAGTGGGAACGAATTCCTCTGATCGTGTTACCGCAATTGGTTATGATGCTGCTAGAGGAGGCATGACATCTACTCAAAGGTAAAGCTTGAGCATCAGCCTGTAGAGAATACCTGGTATATTTGTCCTAGCCAGTGCTACTCCAAACATTTACTTACTGGGTTTGGGCAATCAGTTATACTTTATGCTGTAATTCACCAATTTGGTGGATTAGTTCCCATTTAATGATGAATTGGCGATCTTCATCAGGTGGTATAATAAAAAAGGAAATGCCCTTTTAATGTAATTTATTTACATATTTTATTTTATTATTTTAATGAGGTTGTAAACTAGCATGATGATTTAGTTCATGTCGGATTGGCTGAATTGAAAAGTTTCATCAGCTGAAACGAGTATATTAAGCATATCCTCTGTTCAGTAATCCATGTCAAGCTGAAGTGCTTGTAGTATAATATTTGGACCATGACTGTCGTAAAATAGCCTAAACATGTTTGAGTCTTCAGATTCTGCGTTCAGAAACGTCAACAGATGCTTTCCATTTACAAGTCTGGCTCTGCTTGTTATGATCTATCCCTAAATGGACTCAAATAAACTATAGATTATAATCTGTAAGAGATCCGATCTGTGTGGATATATTGCTGTCTGATATGAAGTCTAGGGCAATTGTTCGTTGCTTAAGAGATGATGGCTCCTGGTGGGGGAAATCTGAATCCTACGCCACAGGTCCCATTTCTTTTTACCAGTTCTTTCAAGAAAGGAAGCAGGACTTAAATGGGGAATAGCAATATGTGATATGGTGAATACGTGTTCTTATATATATATGGTGAGTGATATGGGAGATCACTCAGGACCCTTGAATGCCAGCAGGACAAAGTCGAGCGAGGGAAGCTCTATTTTGGCTAGTAATTGATGTGTATTGATTCAATGACGATGTAAATGTAACAATCCTTCCATCATCCAAATTATTGTTTCTTCTGTTATCTTTTTTGTTGTATTGATCTCTTCAAGAAGGGGAGCTTGGGACTTGAATTCTGGTGTGGGGGAGGCTGTGGGAGGCCCATAGAGTGAGAGTACATGGATGAGTGCTTGTGCCTTTATATTTGGATCACCAATGGACCATGACTCTATATTATCTTGTAAATGAACACTCAAAACACCTGCATCCAACCTACAAAACCCAGTCTTGCGATCTTCTCTCTTTTCTCTAAAATTTTGAAATTTAGATGGATCACAGCTAATCATTTGCATCCCTCATTCTGAAGGCTACAAAGTAATCGCAAACATATTGCTCACAAATATGCATCATACCCACTGTTGTGTAGGCAGCCCATTTTCTTTGAACCTCTTCTATGTGAACTTGAAAAAAAGTTAAGAAGTAAATAATATAAGACCATTCAAAAGGTAGATAATACAAAAATCTTTTCTAATCCAGTCCACCTCAACGCTCTTTCATGTAAAATGATTGGTTTCCAATCAACATGAGGAGTTAAGGTTTGGTAAGTTAGGAGGTTCAAACGTAACAATGTCAATATTATTAATATGCACTGCTATCTCTCGGGACGCCCATTGGTGAGGTATTTTTTATCCATCCACGTTTTACCTTCTATATTTTCTGAGATAATATGTTTTGCGAGCTCAGCTAGAGTGTGTGCTTATTATTCTTATTTTCCTTTTGTTGCATGTGGAGGTTCTAACATATACTAGTGAAGCTACAAAGCACTAAATTACTTATGCTTCCAGACCTACTTGTTGCAATTGCCATTCTCCAAAATATAACGTTGTTTTTTTTTTTTTCCCCTTGATTTCATTGAGATATGAAATCGAGGATAATGTACAAGAAGAGGAAAATTTACAGAAATAGGCGACAATAAAAGGAATAAGAAATTAAAGAGAAGTTAGAAGAAGGTGAGCTGCGTATCTGTGATCTTCTGAACAAACTGGTCTGATTTTCCTCAACTGCTTGACACCCAGAGCTGAAGTCCCATAAGGAAAAGCATTCTATTTGAACAAGTTACTTGGAAAATCAGCTCACCTATAGAATGCATTGAGCTACTGCAATCCATCCTTGCTTCATACTCCGACGGAAGCGGATTGTTTTTAACCATTCTTCCCAAAGCTGAGAAATAGAAGAAGGGTGTGGGTTTCATGGCAAGAGAAGTTTGATGAAGGACTAGGGCGGTAGTCAAGATTTGTAAGAGAAGGAAAACAAAGGAAAACGAAGAAGATAAAATCTCTATATTTCTGATTAATTTCTTTACAACAATATGTACATCATAATATATAGTCTAATTATGTGTCTATTAAAGAAAATATCAATCAAATCTAGACTAATATAGCTTATGTGTCTAATAAAGGAAATATCAATTAGATTTGGGCTAATATAGCTAATGTGACGTTAGCACCCCTCAAACTCAAGATAGTATGGTCAAAACCAGCTTGAGTTTGGAAACTAAGTCTCGAAAAAGACTGGGTAGATACGCCATAGCGAAAATATCTACAATCCAGTCAATGGAGGAAATCAATTGAAGCCATATGATATTATGGCGAATTTGTTGGTGAATGAAGTGATAGTTAATTTCAATATATTTAATATGTTCATAAAAAAACATTACTATGACAAATCTGAATGGCACTTTGATTATCACAATAAAAAGTGATAGCACCATGATGAACGACTCTTATATCCTCTAACAACCACCTGAGTCAAATGAGTTCATCAATGGTATCAACGACAACCCTATATTCAATCTCAATGCTAAACTAGAAATAATAGTTTGCTTCTTGCTACATCAAGAGATAAGAGAGTTGCCCAATAAGAAACAATAGCCTGTAGCAAAGTATTTGTTAGTAGAATCACTAACCAAATTAGCATCAGAATAAGCACTTAGGTACAAGGAGGAATTGGTAGTAAAATATAAGCCATGAAACAAAGTACCCTTGATCTAGGAGCTGCCATAAACTAACAAATGATATAAATAGTATAAGCTATATTAGGGCGAGGGCGAATAACTGTGAGATATACAAGACCACCAACTAATTATTAGCAATGCGTAGCTTCAGAAAAAGGAGTTCTTTTGACAAATGTTAATTTGAAATGAGTTTCAAGAGGTGCAGAAATAATCTTGCTATCTACTAATCTGGCTATAGAAATGAGATAGATGCATTATTGGCCTATGATATAAATAATGCCTATTAGAGTTAGATATAACTTAAGTCCTAAGAAGTAACTCAATGCTTCCATGTTTCCATTTTAAATTCTTGACTAAGATACTGTTTGAGATCAAGAATGCTAGTGGGATCATCCTTGGTTATAGTCATGTTATCCACATGGAATAATGATAATGTAATACCTTTAGCAGTTTTACGGATAAAGGAGCTGAGTCATAAGAACTATGGGTGATATTAAGAGAAGGAAAACAATGGAAGAAGAAGATAAAATATCCGTATTTTTTATTAATTTCTTTACAACAATATACATCACAATATATAGCCTAATTATGTGTCTAATAAAGAAAATATCAATGAGATTTGGACTAATATAGCTAATATCATGTGAATATTGTGCATTCCATCCTCTCTTTTTCAGATTGTTGGCTGTAAAAATTTTCCGATGAGTAGAAAGCCAATTGAAGATAAATAAGCTTGAGCGGTTGAGAAGAGATGTTGTGAACAGGGGATCATTGGTCCTCCACCATAGCAAGCTGACATGATGGTGCATCAAAGATTCGAAGTGTCTATTATAGCCAATAATATGCTTATCTTTAGAAAATCCTTATCTCTAAATGACAATTAAGTAAAGCTATTAATAATAATGCAAGTCAAGCCATTCCCATTTTCATATGCTTCTTGGACATATTTCCCAATTATTTTGAAATTGCCATGGTTCATGAAGCAAATAAAGCAACTTGAAGGTCCACTCTAAAGTGATTGTGTATCGACTATTAAAATCAGTGGAAATATGTTTACAAGGCCTAAAATATACCAAAAAGTTACCATAACTCTCACATGAGTTTATCTCAAAAAATATGCTCATAGTTAATTGTCACGACCCCCGCCCCGTTCCCGGTGGGCCGCCGCGACGGTCCTAGGGTGCGGGTAGGCATAAGGCCACCAGCCACCGCGTAGAACCCTACTACCTATCAATCATCAATAAATCTTGAAAAATTTGGCATGATACATGCACAAAATGATCACTTTTCCTATAGTGACCTGTCAGGATTATTTCAATACATACAACAACACTACCTGTCAGAGCAGCAATCACATAATCTGTCACATAATGAACCTGGACAATATATATCAATACATTATCTCAGGCATATAACTGATCTGCACACATATATATATACCTGCTTCCCAATTCATCCATGGTCAAACCCATATCCACAACAGGATCTATGACTGTAACTATGCACTATATACAATAGAAGGTTTATAATACACCAAAAGGTATAAACCTCTATCTACATTATACTATACTATACTATGGAGCGACACAGCTAGCAGGCAATCTCTAACCCTGCTCTTCTCTATATAATACCTGCCCTGCAATCAAAAACACCAAACTGGGGAGTGAGTATATAAATACTCAGTGAGTGGAGTAGAGAGTACTATGCACATGAGACAGAATATAATCATGGCTCGAGATGAAATCTCAAGATCAATAACAACATGAACATGAACTCAACATAGAGAATATGGAGTAAATCATCAATATCACCACAATCAATATCAACTCATCTGAAGCATATATGGAATAATCAAGTAAACATATATGCTACTCATGAATATGCTCAACAGATCATAATGCTGGAACATACAAATCAGGTGTCAATATGCTGAAATCATCACTAGACAGCTGTCGGGAGGTGGGTTTTACGCCCCAGGCGAACCAGCAACAACTCCCTACTGTCACATGCATATGCAGGATAAGACACCATATCGATAATGTAAATGCTAGACAGCTGTCGGAAGGTGGGTTTTATGCCCCAGGTGAACCAGCAACAACTCCCTACTGTCACATGCATATGCAGGATAAGACACCACACTAATCATGTAAATGCCGGCCAGTATCCAGAACAGAAATCCATCTCACATCTACATACTAAACGGCACCTCGCGGGAATTCTACATCCGCGGAAAGCCATACTGCACCTCGCGGGGTCTTACTATGCCCGGCGGCAAGCAGAATATAAGTCGTAGGACCGGCCGATCCTACGCCTAGGGCCGTGTCCCCCCTAGGAAGGGACTGGGCTCCGCCCACCCAGAAGGCTACTATGTGCACAAAGGCCGATGTTCAACCCCATCGACTATAGGTGTCCTGCAGATACTGCCAAGCCATGCATAAATGCCATAATGCACCCTCCCAATACTCTACTAAAAAGGAGCATAATCAAGACTACCACTCACTCGGCCACGACCCAATTATAACTAACATCAGGGTTGGGAGTGAGGAATCACGGGAGTACAATGCAACTCAATATATCATGAGAAGGGCTCTACAAGTCTTTGAAATAGAGGAAATGAAATCAATTTACAAAAGAAGTCATTTCACAATTCAGATCTAATTTAATTACTCATAAAGGAGTATAATCAAAGCTACCACTCACAAGTCTTTGAAATAGAGAAAATGAAATCAATTTACAAAAGAAATCATTTCACAATTCGGAATCAATTTGATTACTCATCAACCCCTCGTAATTCCTCTCAATGTTCCCTCAAATGCATGTACAGAATAATCAAGCATAGAGAATCAAGATTATAGAGGAATCTACTACAACAATTAATCAATAAGCTCAGGTGGAATCAAGTCACACTTGGCAACATTCATGAAAATGAATAAGGAATGTGCTCATGGTGCAAAGTACAAGCTCCCACTCACCTGTCAATCTGGCACAGCCCTGATACGCCTCCAAAAATCTACAGCTGGCAGTGGAGAACTTCTTCCTCTTGTTCCCTAGCTTCTTGCCCAACTGATACATGTATTTACAATATATTTAGTTTTGTATCAACGGCTATAATCTACGTGCCAATTATAATATAGGGGACTTTAATTGATTCAACTCCCCCATTCCCTAAATTTTTTCTTTTCTTTCCTTTTTTCTTTTTCTATTAATTAACTCATCATTTATGTATACTAGGGATTCCCTTGCATGAGTACAAGGTCTCTTTTAGCTTGATCTAGGCTTAATACTCTATTATAGCATGAAATCCCTTATTTTCCACCCGGATGAACAGTAACCCGGACCGACAGCCGGTTACTTCATCCCGGGTTTGATCCACTTTTCAGACTCCAAATTTGATGAAATTTTTACCTAACATTCTACACTCATAGGAGATTCCAAAGAGATAACATGCATTGCTATCGGAGGTCATTTGACCCCCTAAATAATTCGCCGAAGTTGGGACTTCGACACATTTTTTCCGTAGTGCCGGAAAAATTTGTCAAAATCCGATTCTTCCTCTTTTAACCGCCTCTACAACCCTTATCCGACCCCTCTAGACTATATCCACCCTTTGTATAGCCTAATGTCATCAAAAGACTAGATAGATACGGATATTTACCTTTTTTTTTTTGAAAATCGAGGTCCTTGCGTAGAGGGGAAGGAAATCTACACTTTTTCCTTCAGCTGGCAGCGCAACAGGGATCTCCTTCCTCTTCCTTTCTTCCTTTCCTTTCCTATTCCTTTCTTCCTTTCCTTTCCTCTCCTTCTTTTTCTTCCTCTCTGTCCGTCTGAGACTCCCTCTGTGACTCTCTCTCGGTTTCCATCCAAAAGCCACAGCAAACCCCCTAATTAAATCACATCAAAACACTATTCACCCTTTGTTTAATATTATTAAATTCCCATTTTGCCCCTAACACTTCAACATATCTACCGTTATGCCATTAACTTTTGATTCCTTCCAATTTTACCCTTACCACTTCAACGTATCTACAACTATGCCATTATCTTTTGATTCCTTCCAATTTTACCCTTATATCAATTTTAAAGGACTATTCTATCCCTTTTTTATATAAAAAAAAAAAATATTTTAGGGTTATTACATTAATCCAACAGATTCCTTAAATATGCTTAGCTTAATTTTTCTTGTATGATGACACTTCATGTGCAAATCAGTTCCTGTGAGTTATGCAAACTATAAGATCTAGTATATGTTTTAGAAAACATATGATAAAAGTTAAAATGCTTAAGGTTGTTAATGGCTAAGGTTATTAACAGATTGGGCTAGTTTGATGGGATTGCAGGTATATCCCTACTTTAATTATGGGAGAAAAATTTCCTGTTTCATAATATTAGACTTATTTTTCAGACAAATATGGTTTAGGTTTATGGTTATATATTATCATCCAATTAAAGATGGACGATATTTGATTTTAAATACCTTTTTATGGTATTTCCATGTTGATAAGATTATCATTTGAACCTCCCATATTCTTGAGATTATATTAGGGAGGAAAGTAGGACTAAAAACAGATTGATTATAGATCAGATACCTGCATATCCATAATTTTACCTATATTTTATAATAAAAATGAATATAGATATAGATACAAATCAAATATTAAGTATATCTATATTTGTTCCGAGCCTCCCATATTCTTGAGATTACATTAGGGAGCAAAGTAGAACTTCAAAAAATAGATATTGGTATGTCCATATTTTTATCTATACTTTTCAACAAATATGAATATAGATACAAATACAAAACATATCTATATTTTTTCAGAGCAGATATGGATATAAGTCAGATTTTAGTTATATCCATATTTTTTCTATCCAAATATTGGTTTAAGTTAGATAATATTTGGATATAAATTGAATTTTCAGCAGAACTCAATGATGAAAACTAATATTACATATAAAGAATAGTAACATAATTCACTATACAAATTGCATGAGATGCAAGATAACTCAAGATTTAAGGCATGGTTATTAAACCTAAATGGAGACTGACCTAGTCAAAAGTCCAAGTTACTGATTTGACTAAGGTATTAAAATCTTAAAATTAAAATTATTAAAAAGATAATATAAAAATTGTTAATAATTTTTGTATCAAATATTATCATTACTCTTTAATTATAGCATAAATAAAAAATGATCATGAATTATCTGTTTTTAGAGATATCATAAGAAAAATTATATTTAAATGTAGTAGTACATACAAGTTACTAATATTTCTAAATATTTTTAGCAATAAAATATTGAAAGTATCTATAATTAATTTTTCATGTTTATCAAAGACAAAGGTTTATTTTTTATAAAAAAATAATGATTAAAATATGGCATATTGCAATATACATGAAATGGTTATTTAATGGCTGAATGCTTTCAATAAGTGAGAAAAACCACCTATATTAATCCCTAGCAACATTGTGGTTTAGTGGTTGGGTGCTCTTAGAGGAAAGTATTAGAAGTCTAGTAACATGACCTAGTATGGTGAGTTGTAGTGGAAGCATGACCAAGGGGAATTGGGAATAAATCACATAAGCAAAGTTATAAAAGATAAGAATGGGTGTTTCCTAATAAAGTGTCAAGTATAAATACCAAAACATATATACAGAAGTTTTAAATAAGGCTGGTTCAAATCTAGAATATATTTATCACCATCTTAGTCAGGTCTATGATCCATGTTGTAAATATGTGATTTGGTTTTGTCACAACAAGTTCTCCTGACTTGAATATTTGTGTTGTTTATTTTTTTACTAAAATATGATTGTTTTATGTTTTATTAGACCCTATGACATAAGTATAATATAAGTATCTATGCGTTACTAAATTTATTTCTACAACTAACCATCACCTTTAAGAGGATAGCACTCATTGCCTACATCCTACACACTATAAACATTTTTTGTCGCTCTTGGATTGCTTCTCTATAAAATAACCTCTCCTCCTATACTTAGCTATGCATGTTTTCTATTACTATGTTCCATAGTTTTCAATAGCAGCTAGTACCATAAGTTGTATCGTCTTCTACCCTTGAGTGATTTTGTTCTTGATTCTCAATCCATTTTGGCGAACCACCTTTTGAAATGGATTGTATGGAAAGCATGAAACTCTAAGGTATGTTACTTATATTTTGCATTTGATTTTTAGTTATAAGTGGTTGAAGTTTTGTATCACAATTCTTTCAAGTTTCTAGTTTTGGTTGGGTTTTGTGATCTCAATTCAAGCAGGTAAGGGAATAGCTTTATGTTTAATCTGTTGATTTGAACATTTTCTATGCTCAATCCATAATGGTATGCTCTTACAAGATCAAAACCAATTGCAACTCAAATCCCAATTTTGGGAAGCATAGCTAATTTTGTTTCCCCATAATATCCACTAGTCAAATATATACTGGGATAGGTGCACACTTGGACGGCAAGCATCATTAGCAGATTAAGGGAAACAAACTAGGGTGGAACTATAATTAATATTTATCATCACGCACTCCAAATGGATATTTTAAACCTATATATATATATATAGGCTAGGGAATTCCAAATTACATGAGTTTTAGTGAATAAGTAGTTTTCAGACAATAGGTCACATTTAACAACTCAAATCATCAGCATGGGACCTCCATCAGCCGCGGACCAGGATTGACTATGTCTGACCTAAATATGGTCCACCAGATTCTTGTTCACCAATATACACATACATACATACATATAACTATGTGTGTGTGTGTTTACATGGATGCATAAATGTATGTATATATATGTAAAAAGCATACTAGGCACATATAATGCAAGCTATAAATTTTTTTAAAAAAATAATTTTGGATGGCATACTATTGTTAATCTTACATTTGAACAAAACAACAAGTAAATTAAATAGAATACTGAAAACAATATATACAAACTCTCACAGAAATGTACCATGTGCTAAATCAATTCATCATGAGAAATCTTTCAATACAAAACAATACATCCAATATTAATTTGAACACTGAATTAAGCTAAATTTTCAAGGAATTTTTTCAATTTTCTTTAATAGCTCTCGACTCTTGTGAGATGCACCAATATTATGGACTTCTATGTTCTCTAAGGAATTTTTCCAAATGTTCTTCTTGAATCTATTGCCAAGTTGATATGGAAGACTTGACATGTCTATTGATACTTTGGATTTGCTTCTCTCACAGTTAGTCCCTATTTTCCTAAAAATTAGAAGGTATGGTTATTTTTACAAGAATTAGGATATACATATCCAAAGTAAATATAGTAATTAAGAAAAAACCTTCACATAGCTTATGTAACCAGTAAATGCAATTCTTGTAGCTCAATTGCAGTATATTCTAAAACAGCTTTTGCATACATTTTTGTAAAATTATTTTACAATCCATTGGTTTCTCATGTACAAATAAAAAATTATTTTAAGTTTTTGTAAATATTATCAAATCTATAGAGCACATTGTTCATACCTTAATAAGCCTAAGGGATGATCACTACCACACTTGGTGCATATATAATTTCTTCCGCTATTTTCCTTTTACTTCTTACAAGCAACACACAAAAGATACCAATATGAATACTTGTTATATGATTGCAATCAAATGGAAATATGCATTTACTATAAAATATAAATTAATTTCATTATCACCGAGCACATGCTGAGATGGTTAAACACTTGCCCTAGTGCTTGGGCAAGGAGGTAAGAGTTTGATTCTGGTTGGAGTAGGCCTCCTAGCTTCGAATAGAAAAAAAGAGGAAATTAAATTCATCATGACAGTATATAAGGAATACGAAATGAAAACTTTTGGAAACTTTATATGTAGAATTTTGAACTTGTGGCATGCCTTATGTTGTAATTCTAGTAGTTCCTTTATCCAAATTTGTATTGATCTTTCTATTAGAGTTGAAGGACTTGCAATGTTTTTAGATTTATGGTAGATAATAACTGATTTTCCTCTATCATCATCCTTAATTAACCTATAACGAATGTATGATTCGTTAAATAAATGATTATCAACTTTTACACAATACTTATATGAAAAGCTAGATTTTAGTATGAGGATCTAATGTCATCTGCTTTCTTTGAAATGGGATTGAATAGAATCATTGTTGTACAGATGGATGAAAAATATTTGGTTGTAATTTGGAAATTTTCTACTCGCCATACTTATCTGACAATAGTAATTTGAAAATATTGATCTAGTTAATATTGTAGTCAATTAAATTGAAGTGATTTCAATTTTTTATTGGAGATTTTTTTTAAAAAAAAATCTTATTTAGGAATTTGAAAAATTACAAATTTTCTTTACTTACTACACTAATTTTTTATTTAAAATTATCTACTACTAAGTTGAATTTGAAATAATTTCAAAATTTTCATTTGGATCTTTATACTCACTTATTTTCAATTTCCTTTTTTTTGAATTTTCTTTACTTGGCTGTTTTTGACTCGCCATAATTATTTGATCACTGTAGGTTATTTTCTATATATTACTAGTTTTTATTTGGATAGTTTCTTTTCTGACTACAGTAGGATATTTTCTATATTTTAGGATTTAGTGGGATACTTGAGATGAAGAGAGAGGATAAAATTGAGATTGAGAATTGATAGATGAAAATTGGAAGGAATATTCTCAGGGTTCAAAACTAATATTTTTGATATGATAAACATATATAGAGAAAGAGATGGATTATGCTCCTCTCGAGAGAAGGTATCTACTCCTCTTAAAAATCGATATCTACACTATTGATCATGATCTACACTCCTAAAAATATGTAAATATTAAAAATTACATATTTTAATAATCATAATATATATATAGATTAAAAAAAGTATTGTAATTTTTAAATCATAGTAACAATATGATCTCGTATCATTTTAATTGTACATTTTTTGCATTTAATTAATGCATAGGTTGGAGACCATCAAAATACATGAATTTTGTTTTCTATATATTTTTAATAGCATAAATCATGATTCATAATGTGAATTTTTGATTTGGCTTCTCAATCATTGATTTTAGAGTTGAGAAATGCCATTTTCAGTTGTGTTTATATGGTTGCATGCATATACATATATGCATGCGCACGCGTGTAGACACATATATACGTCAACATCAAGTTACACTTGATATGACTTGTATAAAGTTACATCTTTTTTTTGAATTAGATGATAGAAGTGCCATATTGATGATCTGAGCTATTAGATATGATCTTCTATATTTGAACTTCTTATATATTAAAGGGTATGTGATTTAGACACCTTTAGCCTATATATCAAGTAGCCAATTTTTTAATATTATTTAATCTTTCTAATTTTTGATTATTTGATGCATAGGTTAGGAGTCTCTAAATATGATTTTTAGTATACAGTCTATTTGTAGATAGTAAATTATATCCAACAGTTTAGGTCAGCGAAGTAGAGATGTAATTGTTCAATTCAAAAAATATGTAATTTTATAGAAGTTGAAAAAGACAATTTGAACCTCGTTTTCTAAAAAAAATTCTAGTACAATTAAAAAAGGATGCTACCAGCAACCGCTTCTTTCTGCAATATTGGTTCAAAATTTGGATCGCATTTTTTCCTTTCAAAAATTGAACATTACCTCGCAGCCAACTACTTGAAAACCTATGCGAAGGAAGAGACAAAGCCGAATAGTGGAGACTTGGGTTCACCTCAATGTCTATTTGTTAAACAATTGAGAATCCACACCCCCCCTTCCCCCCCCGAGTGGCCATGTTTGTCTGAAAGGTGGCATAGAGCTGCTTGCCCACTAGGGGCATGCTGGCTCAACGTGGGGTGCGCATTCCCCTAGGCTATTGGGCCTACTCGGATGGTTCAGATCTGGGGGCTCGCCTCGGCTTCCTTAGGGTTGTAGCAGGGGTGGTCATCGACTGAGGATTTTTGTTCTTCCTGAGGGATGCCTCACAAAGGCCCGACTTCGAGGAGCTGGAAATTATGGTGGCCTATCTTGCTTATCATTGCTGGCTTGATAGGAATGCCTGGATCTTTGAGGATAGAGCAGCACAATTGAGAGTGGTGGTAGACCGAACTCTGCTTCATGCGACGAAGGTTATTGGTAGCACCACATTGTCGTCCCTTGGGGCGGCCTGAAAAATCTAGGGTTCCCATTCATCTCCTGTAGTGCCTAGGACAGTGTTTGTCTCATGAGAGCCCCCACTTCCTGGCTTTCTTAAGGTGAACTCGATGGACGCATTGACACAGATGGGAGTAGCAGGGTGCGGGGTTTGTCATCCGAGACCAGGAGGCTTGATTCGTGGCGGCCGAGGGTCGGCATGATATCTGATCAGTTTGTCGTAAGTGCTGAACTCAAAGCAGCATGGGAGGGACTCACCTATGCGAGACAGGTGTTGAATGTGGACGACATTCTCCTTGAGGGATACTCTGCCATAGTGATTGAGTGGATTCAGGGCCGAGGGCAAGCGGCTAGTAGGATACGGCTACTTCACGACATCTGTCATATTCTGGGCAAGTGCGCCTCCTTTGGGGCTGCACACGTCTACAAGAAGACGAACAGTGCTGAGGATTGGGTGGCATCTAATGTGGCCCATCACTTTGGAAGTTTTATTTAGGAAAACTATGTGATTGTCCCTTCTCTCTTGCGCTCTGTACTTTTTTCTAATCTAATGGGTTACACCCACACACATAGTGTGTGAGTCCCGTTGTACCAAAAAAAAAAAAAAAATTGACGATCCGAAGGAGGTGTGCAGGCAAGCTGAAGACCTCTTTCTCTTGTGGTCAAGCTTGGGCAAAAATATTGAAATTTTGAAAAAATAGTATTTTATTTGGAGAAAGGTAGAACCAAAAATAACGGTTATTATTTATGTTATAATGGACATATAATAGTAAATAATATATTATAATGGTTATTATATTCCCTATCTATTATTATATATATAAAGTAATGGGGGAGGCTGAAATTGCTATGGTAGCCATCGTAATGCTCATGACACCGTTATTTAAAACCTTAGTTTTCTCTGTGACACAGAGCATGGGCGTTGGCGAGGACCCGTGTTAGGAATAGCACTATAATCTTGGGGTGCAAATGGGTCGATTGGGTCATGAATGATCTCGACCCAATCTGATTCTTTATTTAGGTTCTAACTTTGGACTCAGACCCAATCCAATAGAAGATCAAATTGGGTCGGGCCATTGCTACAATTTTTGACCTAACGGATTATTCTAGTCGGGTTGGGTCTATGTATAATCGGACCCAATCCAAAAAATTCGGATCTAGTTTGGGTCTGAGTTGGGTCAACCCATCCATGGCTCCAGAACTTGTTTGCATCCCCTCGAACTGCAGCCTATGGGCCCAAAAAATTCTACAAATTCGCGTCGGGTCGGATCGGAGTGGGTCGTAGGATCGAAAATCCAAAATTACCCAAATTTCAAATGGGTCGGGTTGGATCCGAATTCAGTAAACCCAGACCTGACCCAGAAAATAGAACGGATCCAATTTATGATCCGACTCAGCTCCACAGGTCTTCCAAAATAGGTCGGGTCGGTCTAAGCGGGTCAAATCGGGTCGGATTATGGGTCGACCTGAGCCATTTGCAGCCTTGCTAGAATCTGATTAGAGGGGACAAAGTGCCAGTAGGTTTTGGTCAGGGTGGGGAGGGAGTGTGTGTATTTTGCCAATGAGTTATTGGGCTAGTGGTTTTTTATTTCAAGTTAATCTTTATTCCATCCTGTTGAGAGACAGAGTAATGTGATCAAGATACAGAGTTCATGCCAAAAGGGATGTCCTCAACTCCAACAGCCATTTGTTTGGTGTAGTGTACCATTCCGATCCTCCTACAGAAAACCTAGTGTATAGTCTACAGATTGACAAGATCTTAACCGATAGTGAAAAGCTTCTAGCTTTATTAGCACAAAAAAAAAACTCAGGATGATGAAGGCCTACGAGCATGCCCAAATTTACCAAAAACATGGCTCGGCAAGAAAAAGGCATTCCCTACTTCTGAATCGGAGTCTTCATTTTCCTTCTTCAGCACTTCCAGATCGGTTATGTCGATCAGCCATAGAACCAGTTTTTGATCGAAAGAAATTTATTCAATTAACTTTGTTGCTAAAATATATAGATCATGCCTCCCCATGTAGCTTATGTAAGAACCTGCACCTAATACTATAAATATTGACCTTAAAGAATGCTCAAAGTAATCCTGAAAGGTAGTAGTTTGAGAAAAGCCCAAGCATCTCAAGGTCAACCCTCCAAAGCTCATCAAAACAAACTACAATCTGCAAAATATCTGTGCTAAAATACATTAGGTTCAGCATCATGACAGCATAATTGCCATGCAAACTAGAAATTATAGAAGAAACATCTGCATTGAGGTTATATAAAATCTTATGTCTCTCTTCATGCTTTCATAAATAAGCAGCAGACAATGATAACATATGCTTAAATTTTTTTAGTTGTTGCTGCCATGCCGGAAGCCGGTTGTTATAGCTTGCAGAATAGTTGGTAATTGCTGTCAGCCTGAAGTCTAAGAGCATATATCAAGAAAACCATGGCAAGCAGCGGGCATAAACCATCAGAATCTGAAAGACAGCGTATCGAGGCTCCTGGGTTGCTGTATGATCGCTCTTATCCTGGGTGGGGCGAAGAAAATATCGCAGCTCAGGCAGCTGAGATAGAAAGTCTTGTAGGTAAAAATCAAGGACTGATAGCAAGCAATGCGACCTTGAGACAGGAGATTCTTTATACTCAGCAGGAAATGCAGAGGCTGCAAGCTTATGTTGCTCGTGTGCAGACCGAAAGAAATATGCAGATCAGAGGACTACTGGAAAAGATTAGGAAAACGGAAGCTGATGTCAGTGATGGTGAAATAGTGAAGAGGGAACTACGGAAGGCATACTTGGAGAGACACAGCCTGGTAGCTGAAAAACAGGAACTGATCATCAAAATCCAGCGTGTGACAGAAGAACTACAGAAAGCCTACACAGACATCAGAAAGCTGCCTGAGATGCATGCTGAGACAGATGGGTTAAGACAGGATTATCAAAGAATATGGTAAGCCCTTCATCAGTTTCTGATTGCTTTACTTTCTTTTATTTGTGATGATATCACTAATTTCACTTCATCGTTCGGTCAGTGCCGCTTTTGGGTCTGAAAGGAGCTTGAATGCTGAAAAAGTCAAGCAGATGAATGCAATGGAGGGGTACCTGATATCCATGGCTAGTGAAGCTGCGAAGCTACGAACTGAGTTGGCGAATGGTAAGAAAAGAATTTTTGTGCACTCTTGGCAGCTTCATCTTATTGTCTCCTTGTTCTTAAACTACTCTAATTTTACTGACTTCTATTTTTTTTTATAGCACCAAATCCATATGGAGGCATATATGGAAGTCCAGATCCTATTCAAGCACTATCAGGACAGAGTGATAAAGAATGTAGATATGGCCAAGGTGGTGGGCATGTAGATTGCTTTTATGGGTATGGAGAAAATCCAGGTGCTAGCCTTGGCCATGGAGGTTCTGTCAGTTGTGCTGAAGTGTATGGAATGACTCAGGCTCAAGTAACCAGTGCAATAGATGGAGATGGATTGAATGCATCCACTGGTGAGAGTTTTGCTGGAGAGGAAACCAATCCTTCACAGGTTACAATCATAAGTGGTGGGCTAGCAGCTGAAGGAGTGAGTGGCGTTGGCGATGAGACAGGAGGAGGAGCTCCATAGCCTTCAAGGTGTGAGAGTGTGAAGATGTGTTCTATAAAGAAAAGCCAGTATGTTTATCCTAGTGAGTGCTAGTTACACTTTTGATTAGTTTGCTTACTGGGTTTGGACAATGGATAGATTTTATGCTGAAACCTAGTGCTATGGTTTCCACTCAGCAATTTTATTATTGGATAAATTTTGGCTGGGTGGCAATAGTGAGCAATAATATGTGTTCTTCGAGACTTTTTTCGAGCGAGGTCATGCCTGACTAGCTGATTTGAAAATTTTATCAGCCTGAACTAGTAAACAAAGCATAGATTTTGGTCAGTATATAGTCCATGACGGTCTAAAAATAGCTTAAATCTCCAATTTCCGTGTTGAGAGGGATTAATGAACATATACCCATTTCCATCCTTCTCCGAGGTCATCTTATGATGAATGGACTGAAATGCACTACTTTTCTAACATAATCAGAAGTGTCAATTATGTGCTTCACTTTGTTGATTTTTTATATTAAATGTACTGCAGGTGTTATCTTTATTATTTTTTTGGGATGGTGTTCATCGTATGATTTAATGTCTTTTTTGGTGATGCAAGTGTAACAAGCTTGGCATCATCCGAATTATGACCGTATTGTTTATTTCTTTTGTCCCTTCGGTCTTGATTTTGTCCAATAGCAGGAACTGGAGCTCAAGTTCTGGAACTAAATTATAACAAATAAATCCAGACAAACTGAAAATTACAAATAAAATTTGAATGACCGACCTAAAAAATATTAATAAGTGAAAGTAAAAAATAGAAATAATTATAGTTTCACCCCCTCAAGTTTTAAGTAATTTTCAGGCACACCTCTTCGTCTTTAAAAATTTTCAAAATGACTTTTAATGTTTTCAAAGTGTTTCAAAGTAGTCCTATCACTCATCTGGTAGCTTGTGTCCATCGCATATTAACATAAAGTTGTAGGATAAAAATGCTATGAGTATCAATTGTTTAGAATGGAGCCCTGGCACCAAGGATACCACAAATCACGTGAGGTCCTATGATTTGTTTCTAAATAACAGGGCTCCTCTTCATCTAGAGAAACTCCGAGGAAACGGAGGAGGGAGAGAGGGAGAGAGAGGCCATGAGGGAGTGAGAGAAAAGGCTTACCATTCTCAGGTAGTGGAGAATTCTTGCATGGTGATCTTTACATTCTCCTTTCGAATGAAATATCTCCCACTTGGCCACCTAAGAGGAATTTTATAGTTCCTTGGTAGTAGAATCAAACAGCCTCTATCCTTAAGAGACTCTCGAACACATAGACACTCATATTCAATGGGGGCGTCATGATCTCCCAAATTCAAACTCTATGAGATAATGTAGTAGGGCTAACGAATAATCTTCATTGGCGGAGCCAGATCATAGCCATACTGAGAATACATACATACAAAATAGATTTTTCATAATTTGTCTAGTCACATTTTTCAGATTTCATAACATATAATATAATTCTAAAATGATTATTAATATACCTGACCGTTTTGCTAAGTACAAAGTAAATATCAGAATTTAATCAACTAATTATATTTTACCAAAAAATAAGAAAATATACTTTGAAGCATTAGGTTATCTCTTCTCACTTTAAATCCTAATTCAGAAATCATTAAAATAATATTAATTTTAACATCATTCCAGAAATCAAACGAACTTAAAATTAAACACTATTGGAAAATGACCTCCTGCCCCCAGATTAGGTCGATCAAGTTATTGTGCTCGACTGCCTAAGATGGTTTGAGCAAGGAGAGTTCAACTTGGATCAGGTGAAGGTCAAAGTAACCAAATTTTTAAAAAGTCTAACTATGGTTGAGGTAATAGGCCGGTCTATCGCCCGGATACTGGGACAATCAGGGCCTCCACCTAGGAGTCAACTTGGATCTAAGCAAAAGAAAGTCAAGGCTTTGAACTAAGATTCCTAAATCTAGCCTAGAGAGAGAAAGAGGCTTAGAGAGAGAATCTCGGCCCAAGTCTTGGTCTAATCTTGATCATAGGCCTAGTTCGAGTGGTTCGGGTGGTGGATGATTAGGAGAACGATTTAGATCTACTCGATTAAAGGAGAGCTAGAAAATATTTTTTTTTTTAGTCCAAAATAAAGATGAACACAGCCCACAATAGATGAACATGACTCAAAATGAATGAACATGGCCCAAAATAAACACAGTCCACAATAGATGAATATAGCCCAACATGACTGAACACGGCCTACAATGGATGAATAGAGCCCAAAATAAATGAACACGGTTCAAAATGAAGACGGCCCAAAATAGATGGATGGGGCCCAAAATGACTGAGCAAAGACCAAAATGAACCCAACCCACAATAGATGAACAAGGCCCAAAATAAATCAATACGGCCCAAAATGAACACGACCCACAATAGATGAATAGGGCCCAAATTAGATGAACATGACCCAATCACGACCCAAAATGGTGTTCTTCTTCTTCATCTCGTTGAACTAAGAAACAAAGAGGAAGGGGGAAGAGAAGGAAGAGAGGGAGGAGAGGCCGAAATGTCTGGCGGTGGCCGGCCTGGGTGGTTGACGGCCAGCAATCGATAACAGTTGCAGCCAGCGGCAACTGTGGCAGCAGTGCATCCGACAAAGAGAAGGGATCTCGAAGCACAGAGAGAAAGAGAGAGAGAGAGAGAGAGAAAGAGAGAGAGGAAGAGCCTCAAGCAGTGGTGCTGAGCCGGGGTGGCACGTCGGCCACCGGAGAAGCATGAGGAAGAGGGAGGAGAGAGAAGATTTAGGGTGGCGGAGTTCTTAGAGGGATGAGGGCTTTTTATAGGGCATTGAAGGGGATCGTGGCTCGTTTACCATCATGATTCTCGTGGTGGTTGACCGCGATCGGCAGCCCCGGAGCTCCGTCCCTATCACGCTGAGGAAGATGGGGGAAGAAGATCGCGAAAGCAATCATCTGTCCCTTATCTCCCTTCGGCCATGGGATAAAGTCGGTTGGGCCTGCCAACTTCAGTCCAATAAGGCCCATTTAGGGCCTATTCTCACATCCTTCCCTCCTTAAAAAAATTTGTCCTCGAAATTTAATATATCTTAGCTTACAAAAAGGTTCGGATATTTTTTTTCTTCATCTCGTCCTCTAGTTTCCAAGTAGCCTCACGTTCTGAGTAGTTGCTCCGCTGGATATTGACATAAGAAATAGTGTGCCTTTTTTATATTTCTTCCTTTCTATCAACTACACGTATAGGCTGCGCATCATATATCAAGTCTTCTCTAAGCTGCAAAGGAGCCATTTCTACCATATAGCCTGCATCTAAAATATACTTTTTTAACATTGGAACATGGAATACATTATAAACTCCAGACAGTGAAGGTGGAAGTGCAAATCTGTATGCAACGACTCCAACTCTTTTTAGAATTTCAAAAGATCCCACATAATGCGGACTGAGTTTTCCACGAACTTCAAATTGCAGTACCCCTTTAGTTGGAGATACTTTTAAAAATACATGATCTCTAACTTGAAATTTTAATTCTCCCATTCTATTGTCTGCATAGAAGATGAGAAGTAGAATTCCAACATCCCCGTAGGCTGACCAAGTAGGAGTGCCCGGCATCCCGATCGGTCCGATTAAGGTAATTTCATCGAATCATGCTCGGACTAGGGTACAGATGACTCAATAGAGATTGGGGGTGATCAAATAAAACAATATTTGACAAGGGCTAGTGTGGAGGCTGACACACCGCCCGACGATCCTGGATCAAGACCCATCACGAGGGTTAATTTAAAATCACTATGTAGAGTCCCTACTAGATCCAACTATCCTCAAGAGAGTAGAGAGAGAAAGTCCAAGTAGAGAGAGAAATAAGAGAGAGGAAGAGAGAGAGAAGAGAGAAAGAAGAGAGGGACTCTCCTCTTCTTCCCCCAAATAGGGGAGAGTCATCTCTCCTCTTCTGTCAAATCTAGGGGGCAGTCGATGGTGGCTCAGCTCCGAGCGAAGGTGGCCATGATGGCTCTCAACCACAGTCATTGCCGACAACAGTGGTTGAAAGCGGCGAAACCCTGAAGAAAAGGGGGCAAAACTGTTTCAGAAGATTTTCCGACAATTTGCTGGCCCAAATCAGGGTGGTTTATGGCCAAAAGGCTAGAGGAGAGAGAGAGAGAGAGAGAGAGAGAGAGAGAGAGAGAAGAACAAGAAGAAGCCTACCTCAGCCTGGTAAGGTAGTTCGGCAGCTCCTTTCGGTGATAAATTAAAGAAGACGGTCGGAGAAGAAGTTCAAGATTGGTGACTCAAACTTGAGTGAACTTGAAGGAGAAAGGAGGGGATATTAAATAGCCGATGTCGATCTTATCCGATCAGTCTCCAGATCACAATGAACTTCCGATCTCATCGCGATCGAGGGAGAAAGAAGACTCTAGTCAGAATCTTCCTCTCGCTACCCTCACATGCATCGCACATGCAGTGACCCAAATGTGGCTGGGCCGGTCAAGTAGACTAGATCTAGTCCACTAGTTTGACAACACCACTCCTCTCCCCACGGCGACCCTGCAGCAATTGGATTGGTACATGGAGGTCACTTAAGTGATAGACAGGTCTCATGCACCAACCCACCAATCACCGTACCCTGCTCCAAGTGGCAAATGGAAGGATACAATGAAGCTTTTTATAAATGGAAGAGGAGCAAATAGACCAGGTCCGATGTGAAGATACCCAATTTTTTCTACATAGGGCAGGATGGACAACCAATCCAAATATAAAATTTAACCTCTTGATTAGTCCATCTACATCTTTTTTTTTTCGGGGGTGTCCTTTTAGCATCCTTTTGTTGGTCATTTGTATTAGTGATTATGTAATAAACAAATAGCTAACGTGCTGTTGGGTCACGTTTGACGTAGCCCAAAGACATTTAGCCATAGATGTGCATGGCTATGGTTTTCTTCAACAGCCAAGAAACACTATCTTAATTTAAATTAATTTGAGAATTTTACTCAAAAAAATCATGAGTCCCCTCCAACAATCCCATACGGTTCACATAATTCAAATCATAAATTTATTTGCTTCCCCATTAGAAGCATTTTAAGTTCTCAAAGGCAGCTTATCAGCTATAATGCATATTATTAGCACCAACGAGAGAGAGAGAGAGAGAGTAAAAGGCCGGACACTGCTAATGCTTTCATTGCTGCTTCTTGCATGCCATTCTTAGTGGGATTGGAGGGTCCGAGAAAGCACCCTCTACTATCTGATCAAACACCCACTTGTTAGCAGCTTCAGTGTAATGAACTCCGTCCCAGCATGTCCTCTTCGAAGGATCCTCGCACGATTTTCCGACCAAAATCTCGGTGTTGTTCACAGTAATCTTCCCTCCACAACCCAAATGAGCATTATAATTGTACTTGCCACCATGCCCACAGCAAGTCACGAGAGGATGCTCAAATCCTGCAAGTAATATCAGTCCATCATCACACATTAGTCTTCTGTTTTGCTTCCTGTGTCAGATGTTGCCTGCTTCAATGTCTCTAAATTTCCTCAACTCTTAACAACAGTAAGATTCAGTCATAGTATAGAATTGCTCATAAGATGGAACTCTTTTGAGACTTACCATGCTTGTTGGCTTGGCTTATGAGCTCGTACTTAACGGAGTAGACATCCACGTAGGTGAATACGGCTAGAGGCAGGTCCTTTCTTAGCTGGTTTACGGTCTTCTTGAGCTTTACGTTGAAGAGCTTGGCCACCTCGTTGAAAGGAGCTCCGCAGCCAACCCGGTCCACCTGAGCTGCCGTGAGGAGAAGACGGTCTAAAACATATGGGAGGCAGCCGAAGGGACCAGTGTTGTGGATCCAAAAGAACCTCCCACCTTGCCCATATATATTCTGTACCCATGCCATGTTGTAGTTAAAGAGATGTCTTAATAGAGTTGTGAAACAGAAATTGTAACGTTGAGAAGTTAGTTCCAATTATTAATCATTGTAATGGAAAATAACATAAGTTTAAAAAAAAAAAGTGGGAGTGTTATTTGATAATATTAAACAAAAGAACCATTCCAACTGACTTGGAGTTTCAATTTCGAATGTAATATTTCATTTTGATAAACATCGTTAAAATTCTCAAACAATGGTTGTAATTTTCATTGCATGATAATGACTATTTTCAGATGTTTATTATACATGTATGCATGTATGTGTAGGCCTCAGAATCATCACATCCAAGCTAGGTTATGATAATGGAGTTATCTCACTGTAGCCGATTCTCTTCGAAATTGATATTGATGGGTATACTAGTTATAATTGCCATTAGCTGACCAATCCTTTGTTCTTTGAAGCTATTTTATATTAAAACTAACCATCAGTCGTTATAATGATATTATAATAGATAATAATAGGAAATAATGGAGTTATAAAATAAATTTTCAAAATAAAGTATTATTTTACAAAACAATACAAGTACCAAATAATGATCATTGAATGTTATATTAGTAGATAATTATAATACTAAATAACTTATTATAACAGTGACTATTTTTTCATTAGCTCTATATATAGAGAGACAGAGGGTAGAGCTAGTGTAGGCATCCACAAAATAGCACTAGTGAGGCTGGTCTTGAGTGGACGATGATCGAGGATCCAACATATATGAACCAAGTTGTTAGGTGTAACATCTAAATTACTTAGTATAAAAAATTATGTAATTTAGAAATCTTTATTCTATGTATTGAGCAGTCAAAAAATTTAGACAATTAATGCATGTTTTTGCTTATTGGATATACCAGATCTTCAACTTACATAATTTTTTAATAACAAGTAGTTTAGAAATAATAGATCACATCCAACAATTTAGATGATCAGTATGGATGTCAAGTGTGACCACCATCTAGAAAAAATACTCAATTAATGGCTCCTGCTTGTTGTTAATGTAACAGAACTGTCTTTGTCCATCATGACCATCCAGGAAAAGAAACTCAATTTAAAGGCCATACTAGTTATTAATGTAACTGAGCTATCTGGATTGGTGTATGTCTGACTATTGGATGGAGCTGACATTGGCATTCTTTTACCAACACATAAATAAATGAAACCATAGCATCCAGCTTGATCATACCTTTACAACTATAGTGAACTTGTTGAGAACATCCGGGACATATGCTTTAACTTCCTCAGTTGTCATGTTATCAAAATAGCCCGAAGTGAGGTCATTTTGACCAATGTCAAAAGTATACAGAGCCCGAGAGAAGTAATCTTCAGTGGGTAATAAATCCTTGAAAACTCCTCCTGCATGAAGCCAATCAAATCCATAAGTGTTTTAATCCCTTCAGCAAAACACATTTCCATCCCAAAATTAATGGAAATCAACTGCAAGCTAACAGTAACCAATGTAATTACCTCGTTTGTAAGCCAACTGGGATCTAGATTTGAACTGAGAGAACTGCCAGGATTGCACATCTAAGGAGAAGGGACTAAAACCACCCTGAAATAATGTTTTATTCTGTCGTCTGATCGTTGATCCTGCCGTCGCAAAATTGGCTCCATGGGAGAAATTAGTCCCGACCGAATCAAGGTATGCACTTAGATAAGGAAGTCCCAGGCTTTGGGCTGAAGACCCACAACATAAATGGTGGAACCAGTTAGGTGGTCAATACACAGTGGCAAAAAAACTTAAAATCACTTATGACTAAATATGCATGTTGCTGGACAACTATTTAAAGCCTGGTGATCACTCCCCTGTGCTTAGCACTCAAAATTCTTGTAAAATAAAATAAATTTTTTTTGCATGAATATCCTTCTAAAAATTCAAATTTATGTGAATACTCTCTTAAAATTCATATTTAATTCTGTATCCTCATAAAATACTATTTAATTCTTCTAACACCATTAATAAAAATCATATTTATTTTAAATAAAAATAAAATAAAATTTTGAAATTATTTTTTTGTCCTTCATTGCGATCGTCTTAAGGGTATCCGTTAATATGGCTTGGGTCCATATACAAAAACAAGCATAAAAAAAAAAAGAATAGAATAACAATTCTAAGGATATACATATAAATATTAATTTTAGAAGGGTATCCATATTTAAAAGGATGTTCATGAAAAAAGAAATAATAAAATAAAATAAAAACTTCTTAGTAACATTGGTGTCACCATACTATTATACGGAAACAATAAATAATTTGAAAAGATAGGTTGTAAAGATGAAAAAGAGATAAGAAGTGGTTCGCGAGAGCAAGTTTTCAATCACGTTTGTATTTGCACGGTGCAAAACATTGACATGATGTCTACTAGATATGCTTTCCTTAGTGTCGGTGGTTAGTGAAGAATAATTGCAGCATCTTGTGGGACCGGCCATAGATTAACCTTAGAGTCACATGGGCGCTTTCCGTGTGTGGGTCGGAAGCCGTCTCCTTTTGAACCCAACCTTGCTCATTGCCCTCTCCTCATAAAACACCTCATCTTTTCTTGTTCCCTTGTGTTTGCATCATTCAATCTATCTTACCCTTTCTTCCACCAATGATCACACAGTAAGGGGTTGGAGATAGATACTACTCATTAAGTTTGTACAGAAAATATAAAAGAACTAATAAATTAAGAGGAAGAGTTACTTGGAATCATGAACTAGGAAGTGTAATTGGCATGAATACGCACCAATGAAGTCGATAATTAGGCGTCCATCGGAGTATCTCCCCGCCGGCATCCCGAAGAAGGTCTCGCCGTTGGGCGGGGGAGCAGGACCGAAAGCCGCCGATAACCCGCCGGTGTCGGAGTTGGAGTCTCCGAAGTTGAAGATGGCCGGGAAGTCACAGGGCGAGATGGAGATCGAGAGTGATGGTAGAAGAGAGCTAAGTGCTAAGATGATGAGAGAAAAGATGGGATAAGAAGCCATCAGCGCGGAGAGTGGAGAGTGATGGCAATGGAAAAATTGGGGCAAATGTTATGAGAGGAAGTGGTCGTAGGTGGGACCAATTGGCTGCATAAATTGTGGAGAATAATGCTGTCCGTATTGATGAGTTTCACGTGCCACATCTATAACGTTTAATTTCCTTGGATTTCGGAAACACTTGTGCACTATGTCCGCTGGTATTTGAATTGGATCGCATCGAAACGGTTTCTCTCCGCGCCGAGAATCTTGCATCTAAATCATCTTCTCGAGATCTGGGTACTATTTTGAATTTTCCCACTCTATAGTCGGGTTTTCTTTATTTCTTCGCCGTTGTGAGAATCGAAAAGATCTCATCTTATTTATGGTTTCTAGTGTTCAAAAATTGAAATTTCTGCTTCATTTATAAGTTGGGAATATAGTTGAGAGATTAGATGTCATATAGTCTGAAGCCCCACTATCTATTATCCAATTACCAAATTCAAGAAAAATATGGTTGCTATATCGCTTACCAGCAAGATTGGCTTATTGTTTTTCTTAGTTGAGGAGACTTATGAGTTGTGTTGGGCAAAATACAAGATCCAAACGGCGAACAGAACAATGCACAGAATTGAGAGAGAAAGAAGAAGAAGAAATTGAACACAGGGATTTACGTGGTTCGGCAATGTGCCTACGTCCACGAGAGCGAAACGGCCGTAACTTTCACTATCACCAAATAACAAGGGTTACAAGATATATATAGAAAAACCCTAACCCTAGAGTCCCAATCCCTATCAGCATCCCTGGTAAAATAAAACATTACATAATTATCCCAAAGATAAATATACTCGGTCGCTTCACTCTGCTCCGTTAGAATACCAGTGTACCACTCAAATAAGAATACCACTTAATATGAGGCACTTATTCTAACAATCTCCACCTTGGCGAATATTCACCCCTTAGGAGAAAAGATAACCTGGGACACCATCTGACGCTGATAGGTTGGAACACATCCTCTCTAACACCTAGATATATTAACCAAGTCCAAGCAATGCTTGAACTTGTTTGCAGTAACGGATTTTGTCAACATGTCTGCTGCATTTTCAGAAGTGTGAACTTTCTCGAGCAATATGTCACCGGAAGAAACCAACTCCCTGATCTTGTGATACCTTACATCTATGTGCTTGGTTCTCGCATGATATACCTGATTCTTCGCCAAATAGATCGCACTCTGACTGTCACAATGCAACTGAATTCCACCTTGCTGAACACCCAGCTCTTTGACTAATCCCGTCAACCACAATGCTTCCTTGGCAGCCTCAGCCACTGCTATATACTCGGACTCAGTCGTAGATAATGCAACTAGAGACTGAACCATGGACCTCCAACTGATAGGCCTTCCTGCAAGAGTGAATACATAGCCTATAGTCGACCTCCTGTCATCCAAGTCCCCTGCATAATCTGCATCAACATACCCCACGACTGAAGGATCATCCTGCTATCTGACAAACATGATACCATGGTTTGTAGTACTCCTCAAGTATCTGAAAATCCACTTGACTGCATCCCAATGCTGTCTCCCTGGATTCGCCATAAACTTGCTCACTGCACTAACTGCATGCGCCAAATCCGGCCTGGTACAAACCATAGCATACATCAGACACCCCACTGCACTAACATATGGAACCTTTGACATGTCTTCAATTTCTTTCTCTGTCTTTGGGTACTGTGAGGTAGACAATCTGAAATGATTCGCTAAAGGTGTGCTTACTGGCTTCGTATTACCCATGCTGAACCTCTCCAACAGCTTTTGTATATAACTACCCTGAGATAACCACAATTTTCTGAAATCTCTGTCCCTGCGAATCTCCATCCTAAAAATCTTCTTGGCCGCGCCCAAATCTTTCATGTCAAACTCTCTACTCAACAAAGTCTTCAACTTGTTAACTTCATTCATACTCTTCGCAGCAATCAACATATCATCCACATAAAGTAACAAAAAAATAAAAGAACCATCATCAAAGCTCCTCACATAAACACAACAGTCATACTCATATCTCCTGTAGCTAATCCGAATCATGTAGGAGTCAAAACGCTTGTACCACTGCCTCGAAGATTGCTTTAGCCCATAAAGTGACTTTCTCAATTTACAGACTAAGCGCTCCTGTCCAGGTTCTGAAAACCCTTCTGGCTGCTGCATTTAAATCTGCTCCTCCAACTCACTATGAAGAAAAGCTGTCTTTACATCCATCTGCTCTAACTCCATATCGTAATGCTACCAATGCCAACACTACCCTGATGGAAGTGTGTCTGACCACTGGGGAGAAAATCTCATCATAGTCAATACCAGCTTTCTGTGAGTATCCCTTTGCTACCAGACGTGCTTTAAACTTTTCTCCTTTTTCTGATACTGCTTCCTTTTTCTTGAACACCCACTTGCATCCTATCGCTCTCTTCCCCTCTGGAAGCTCCACCAACTTTCATATCTGATTTTTATTTAAAGATTCCATCTCCTCCATCATAGCACCCATCCATCTACTCTTCTCCTGGCTGTGTACTGCCTCCTGAAAAGTAGTAAGATCTCCACTGCTAGTGATTAATGCATAGAAAACCAAATCTTCAAAACCATACCTAGTTGGTGGCTTGATAGTACGCTTGGATCTGTCTGTGGTTATATTATGTTGCTCTTAATCGGCTGAGGTAGAAGTCTCTGTACCCTGAACATTATTCTCCTTGACAGAACTCTCTAACTCCACCTGCATCACCTGCTTATTGCTGCTGCAACTTTCTGGCATCTGCTTCTCTTCTTCTTGAGTACTTTTCAACATGGCTTTCTCATCAAAAACCACATCTCTGCTGATCACCACCTTGTTTGCCTTCGAATCCCAAAGCTTGT